>NC_080038.1:76322859-76627600 GCF_030020395.1 Manis pentadactyla
TCTCTGTTGTTAGCATGAAATATCTTTTTCCATCCCTTGACTTTAAGTCTGTGCATGTCTTTGGGTTTGAGATGCATCTCTTGTAAGCAGCATATGGATGGGTCTTGCTTTTTTATCCATTCTATTACTCTGTGTCTTTTGATTGGTGCATTCAGTCCATTTACATTTAGGGTGATTATTGAAATGTTATGTACTTATTGCCATTGCAGGCTTTAAGTTTGTGGTTACCAAAGGTTCAAGGTTAGCTTCTTTACTATCTTACTGTCTATCTTAACTCGCTTATTGAGCTATTATAAACACGGTCTGATGATTCTTTATTTCTCTCCCTTCTTATTCCTCTTCCTCCTTTCTTCATATATTGGGTGTTTGGTTCTGTGCTCTTTTTAGGAGTGCTCCCATCTAGAGCAGTCCCTCTAAGATACCCTGTAGAGGTGGTTTATGGGAGGCAAATTCCCTCAACTTTTGCTTGTCTGGGAATTGTTTAATCCCTCCTTCATATTTAAATGATAGTCGTGCTTTATACAGTATTCTTGATTCGAGGCCCTTCCTTTTCATTGCATTAAGTATATCATGCCATTCTCTTCTATCCTGTAGGGTTTCTTTTGAGAAGTCTGATGATAGCCTGATGAGTTTTCCTTTGTAGGTGACATTTTTTTTTCTCTCTGGCTGCCTTTAATACTTTGTCCTTGTCTTTGATCTTTGCCATTTTAATTATTATGTGTCTTGGTTTTGCCCTCCTTGGATCCCTTGTCATGGGAGTTCTGTGTACGTCTGTGGTCTGAGAGGCCATTTCCTCCCCTAGTTTGGGGACATTTTCAGCAATTATTTCTTCAAAGACACTTTCTATCCCTTTTTCTCTCTTCTTCTTCTTGTGGTACTCCTATAATGCAGATATTGTTCCGTTTCAATTGGTCACACATTTCTCTTAAAATTCTTTCATTCCTGGAGATCCTTTTATCTCTCTCTGCATCACCTTCTCTGCGTTCCTGTTCTCTGTTTTCTAGTCCATTAATGGTCTCTTACATCTCGTCCATTCTGTTTCGAAGTCCTTCCAGAGATTGTTTTATTTCTGTATTCTCCCTCCGTAGTTCTTGCATATTTCTCTGCAAGTCCATCAGCATGGTCATGACTTTTGTTTTGAATTCTTTTTCAGGAATACTGGTTAAATCTATCTCCCCAGGTTCCTTCTCAGGGGAAGATGTAGAAGATGTTTAAGCTGTCTGGGTTAGTCTTGTCTGGATCAAATTTTTTTGCCTTTTCATGTTGATAGGTGCAGTGGTATGCTATTGACGCATCTGTCAGCTGGGAGAGCCTAGACGTTTTCCAATTGCTCCTGGCCTTCCTTTACTGGTACAACTGCATCCTCTAGTGGCTTGAGTTGGGCAATTGCATTTAGACTGTGTCTCTGTATCTTGCCCGGCCTTTATGGAGGAAGCTCCCTTGTTTTGGTCATGGCCAGCCTCAGGCTGGTGCTCTGTTATGGCGGGGCCCTGGAGGGTTAATGGACTGGGGGCTGTTTGGCTGTTTACCTCCATGAGGGGTCTCAGAGCTGTTGCCCAGGTGGTTAGTGCACCCAGAGTTCATTTGAATTTCCAGCTGCTGGGCTGTGACCCGGGATACTTCCGCCCAGCTGTGGGGTCCCTGTCCCTTTAAGTCTTTCAAAAGGCAGTCGCTTTTCTTTGTCCCAGGTGCGCCGGCTTCAGGACCCACTCACAGGTCTTACTGTCCTGCTTCCCTATTTTCCGGCACCCCACGCACGCACTGTTTGTCTGCGCTCTGGTGCAGATGGCTGGGGCTGGGTGTTTAGCAGTCCTGGGCTCCCTCTCCCTCCCCGCTCTGACTCCTCTCCTCCCGCCAGGAGTTGGGGTGAGGGGCTTCGCTCCCACCGGGCTGTGGCTTGTATCTTACCTCTTTCACCAGGCACTGGGTTCTCGCAGGTGTGGATGTAGTCTGGCTGTTGTCCTGTGTCTTCTGGTCTCTCTTTTAGGGATAGTTGTATTTTCGAAAATATATATGTTTTTGGGAGGAGATTCCCACTGTCTTACTCACACTGCCATCTTAGCTCTGCCCCTCTGCTACCATTCTTAAGTCTCGGTTGAAAGGTTTCCCGGTGTCTGCCACTCCTTGATCCCCCACCTCCAGAGGGATGGGAATGTCAGGGAGTGGCTGAGCCAATTTCTTACTTTCCTACCCTAATCAGCAGACTCCAAGGGCAGACTGGACTAGTAGATAGTGGTCTTTGGATCTCGGATCTGGCTGATGGATCTGATGGCACTAAGTGGACCTCTAGCTAGGCTGCTGCCTATGCGAGAGTCTCAGTTGACCCCCAACCTCTTGTCTCAGAGATCAGATTTGTTATAGTGGGTGACTGGCCAAATAATTCCCAGGCAGTGTCAGAAATTGGTGTTTAAGGGGATAGACACCCCCCTCCATAACTGTACATGTAAATGGCCCCATTTAAATTCTAGCCATGGCTTTATTCTATTGATCTCTCTACCTTGGAGGCAATCTTCCTGGGGCTATGGCAATTCTTATCTGCAGCCCGAGTATATTATGCTAAAGCCTGTGCAGAGAAACTAGAGTCTGTATCAGGACTCCTGGAAGGTGTAAAGTAAGCATACTGGTGAGGTCTCCACTAGATCCAGGGCTCTGAAGCAATCTTGCTTAGTGTAGGTAGGCAAGAGGGAAATCAAGGCAAGGTACAGGCCATGCTGGTAAGGAGTGGTTAATGCCGGTAGGCCGCCAGAGGGGGTGCCTAACCACTGTCACCTAAGCTCCAAGAAGAGCGTTCACCTTCACAGAGCGAGGCTGATCAGGTGCTGGACCCCTGTCTTTCTCTCTCTCTCTTTCAGATCGGAGCATCCTCTTCAAGTCTAAAGCCAGACATGCCTCTGGCACGCATTCTGAAGAACTGGGAGAAATTCAATCCCCAGACCTTGAAGAAGAAGTGCCTTATCTTCTTCTGTTCACAAGCCTGGCCTCAATACAAAGTCTCTGATGGAGAGGCCTGGCCCCCTGAGGGAAGTATACTGTATAATAAGATCATGCAGCTAGATTAATTTTGCTGCAAGAAGGGGAAATGGTCAGAAGTCCCATATGTACAGGCCTTCTTTGCCCTTAGGGAAAGTAAAGGGCTATGCAAAAATAATTGGATTAATTCCTGACCCTACTCCAAACCCTAATTCCTCTCCACTGGCTCTGCTATGCCCACCTTATCCATATGTAAGTCCATCTGCCAAGAACCCTAAAAGTCAGACCACAGAAGAACTACCACCCCAAGCGTCATTGGCCCAATCACCTCACCAGGCTTCCCAGGAGGTGAGGAAAAGACAGTTATACCCATCCTCATTGCCCTTACAGGAAGTAGCCAATGGAGTGTGGGGACCGGCTTGGGTCCATGTCCCCTTCTCCCTCCAAGACCTGAGGCAAATTAAACAGGACATGGGTAAATTTTTGGATGACCCAGACAAGTACATAGAAGCCTTCCAAGGGCTTACTTTAACTTTTGAACTGGCCTGGAAGGATGTTATGCTTATACTAAACCAAACCCTTACCAGAGGAGAGAAAGAGAAAGTAATCAGAGGAGCCTTAGAGTTTGGAGATGAATGGTATACTATAAGTGCAAATGGCAGATCTCCAGGGGAACTAACCCGAGTCCCCACTGGCTGTCAGGCAGTGCCATTCACTGACCCAGAGTGAGGCCAAGATATAGATGATGCTGATAACTGGTACAGGAACCAATTTATAACTTGTATTTTAGAATGGCTGAAAAGAGCATGAGTAAAACCTATAAATTACTCTAAATTCTCAGCTGTGATGCAAAGAAAAAGAAAGCCCCTCAGCCTTTCTGGAGCAGCTAAGGGAGGCACTTGTGAAGCACACTTATATGTCCCCAGAGTGCCAAGTCATTCTCAAGGATAAATTCATCACCCAGTCAGCCCCAGATACCAGGAGGAGGTTACAAAAATTGGCATTTGGCCCAGAACAAAATCCAGAAAGCCTCCTGAAAGTCGCCACATCACTTTTCTATAATAGAGATGAGGAGGAAAAGAGGGACCAGGACAGGAGAGATAACTGAAAGGCAGAAGCATTAGCCATGGCCTTGCAGAGAGTCAACTTTGGCCTCCGAGGTTGGAGAAAGGGAGACCAGCCCAAGGGACCGGGCTCCGGGCAGCTTCTTTCCTTTGTAGCAGAGAGGGGCATTTTAAGCGAGAGTGTCCTAGGGTTAGGTGCTCCAAACTGCCAACGCCCAGTCCACTCTGTCAAGAAGACCACTGGAAGCGAGACTACCCTCAGAGGCATAGGCAACTGGGGTCAGACTTGCAACAATGTGGTCAGGACTGAAGGGGTCTGGGGCTACCCTTGATGGCTCCTGTTACCATCATAACTCCACAGGAGCCCTGGGTGATTCTCTCCATAGGAGGCCACACCATCAATTTCCTGCTCGATACAGGAGATGCCTATTCAGTCCTCCTCCATAATCCTGTCCCTCCCTCCTCCCTGTCAACTACTATTAGAGGTGTATCTGGGAAGCCCATGACCAAATATTTTACTCAGCCTTTAAGTTGTGAGTGGGACTAAGTGCTGTTCTCCCATGCCTTCCTAGTGGTCCCAGAAAGTCCAATGCAACTTCTAGGCCATGATGTACTCTCTAAAGTACAAGCCTCTGTACATATGAACATAGAAAGAGATGAGTGATGTCTTCCCTTAGTGGAAGTAGACATTAATCCTGAGGTTTGGGCAATTAATGGAATCATTGGAAGAGCAAAATCAGCACAACTAGTACAGATTCATCTTAAAGACTCTAATCACTTTCCTCATAAGAAGCAGTATCCCTTAAAACCACAAGCTTGTGAAGGCTTGAAACCAGTTATCAATAACCTAAAAACTCAAAGCATCTTGATAGCCTGTAACAGTCCTTGCAACACTCCCATATTAGGAGTGCAAAAGCCAGATAGAAGCTGGTGCCTTATACAAGGTCTACGAGCCATTAATGAAGCAGTTGTGCCCCTACATCCTGTAGTACCTAATCCCTATGCCCTGTTATCCAGGATTCCTGAGGGAGCAGCATGGTTTACTGTGCTAGACATGAAGGATGCTTTCTTTTGTATTCTGCTTGCACCTGAATCCCAGTTTTTCTTTGCTTTTGAGAATCCTGTAAATCCCTCAGCTCAATTAACCTGGACAGTTTTGGCCCAGGGATTCAGAGATAGCCCACATTTATTTGGGCAGGTCTTAGCCAAGGACCTGGCCTCCTCTGATTCAAGGGAGGCAGAAATCATCCAATATGTGGATGATATACTTCTCTGCACCACCACAGAGACAGACTGTCAGGAAAGTACTCAGAGATTACTGAACTTCCTAGCTGATTGTGGCTATAAGGTCTCTCTTCAGCAAGCACAGATCTGTCAGCAGCAAGTAAAATACCTGGGCCTTAACCTCTCTCAGCGAAATAGAGCCCTGGGGGAAGAGAGAATTCAGCCCATTCTCTGCCACCCATTGCCCTCTACTATCAAGCACCTGAGGGGATTCTTGGGCATCACTGGGTATTGCAGAATTTGGGTCCCCAGATATGGAGAGTTAGCCAGACCCCTCTACCAACTCCTTAAAGAAGGCCAAAGGTAAGTCACCATAAAACTCCAGTGGGAACCTGATACTATTAAAGTTTATGAGGCTTTGAAGAAAGCCCTAATCCAGGCCCCTGCCTTAAACCTGCCCACTGGAAACCAGTTTAACCTATTTGTTACTGAGAGATCGGGAGTGGCACTGGGAGTACTAACTCAACCTTGAGGAGAAATGCAGCACCCTGTAGCCTAACTAAGCAAGGAACTAGACCCAGTATCTAAGGGCTGGCCACACTGTCTGAGATCTGTGGCAGCTGTAGCCCTGCCAGTACCTGAAGCCACATAACTGACCCTGGGAAGAGACCTGATAGTGCATGCACCCCATAATATCACCAGCTTATTGAACACCCGGGGAGTCCTGTGATGATCAGACAGCAGGCTACTAAAATATCAGTCACTCCTCCTTGAGCACCCTGTAACCCAGCTGCAGACATGCTCCACCCTAAATCTGGCTACCTTTCTGCCTGAATCCATGAGTAAAGGACCTGAGCATGACTGCCAACAGGTCCTTGCCCTAAACTATTCTGCCATAGAAGACCTAAAAGACACCCCCTTAGAGAACCCAGAGCTTCTCTTCTTCACAGATGGCAGCTCCTTAGCAAGGCCAGTGGAAAGCTGGCTCTGCAGTTGTCACTCTGTGGGATACTATTAAGTGCCAATCACTTCCACCAGGCATGAGTGCCTAGCTGGCAGAATTAATAGCCCTCACTAGAGCCATTGAAATAGGGAAAGGAAAGAGAGTCAATATATATACTGACTCTAAGTATGCATACCTAGTGCTTCATGCCCATGCAGCCATATGGAAAGAAAGAGAGTTTTAAATTCTGAAGGTTTTCTTATAAAATACCATAATGCTATTTTATTTATCAGGCTCATCATTATCCTCATACTAATATTTGGCCCCTGTATACTTAACCTAACAACACGATTTGTTCTATCTCTCCTAGAAGCCATAAGAATGCAAATTGTGATGGAAATGGAACCCAGGATGGAAATTCCCATCTTCTGAGGCACTCTTGACTGACCACTGATGGAGACCTAACTGCACCCCTTGCTGCACACCCTCTCAGCATGAAGCAGCCATACTGGTCATCACCCTGTTTCCCTGGCAGCAGCTAGGGTCTCCATCTGTAAAGAGAGGAATGAGACAGGGACCATGGGTGTTGTCAGAGTAGGGTGAGGGCCTCTGGGAAAAGCAGGGCAGAATATTTAGTCAGAGCAATGTAACAATGGGCAAAGAAGTCCCTACTGAAACTCTGTGCTAAGCATTATGCAAAGTCAAGGTCACACTAATTCTCTAGGGTAAAGATACAGACATCTTCAGTGAGATTAGTTAAAAGTCAAAAGGCCAGGAACAACTTGGCCTGGAATGTTTGAGTGTTCTGCCAGGGTATCAGCATAACCCATGACTCCGCAGTCAGCTCTAGCAATCAGACTATGACCCAGCCGACCTTGAGGACAGGACAGGTGATGCAAGCCCACACCCCTAAGTTTTTTTCATATTCTTGAAAAATCCTCAACTGCCTATAAAACCCCCTAGACAATGCACCACTATGGACTCTCTTATCCCCTCCTGGCGTGAGCTGAGAACTCTGTCCTTTCACTTTATCTCTAAATAAAAGCCCATACCTTGCTCTCCTACCTTGAGTGTTTGTGAAGCTCATTCTTTGGCTTCATGAAAAACAACCCCAGCATCACCAATACAAATAATGGAAAGCAAGCCAGAGGAAAAGGAAAATGGGAGAAAGAATATGGGAAATGACAGATGAGTCAGAGAAAGGAACTAATCAAAGAGAGAGTTAATAGGAAAAAAGGCAAAACTAAGCCATGCAAAATATCAAATAGAGACTGGGAAATTGAACAATGCTGGAAAGAAGAAAGAAGAGAACTAAGTAAATAGTTTTATGAGTAAAACTAATTTTTCACATGAAAAGAACGTTAGCTTGATTTTGAATCTAACCTGGAGTAGAGTCCACTGAAGGTCTTTGTGCCCAATACAAATGACTTTCTCCTTGAAGCTGAAAGCTTATTTCAAGGTTGTTCCTGACTTAAAACATCTTTAAATAGGTATGATTTTTTAAAAAACAAATAATTCCAAACCCTTTGCACATGGTTACATACTAATTTGCCAGACAAACAATTCCTTAGAGGTGAATAATGTTAGCCTGAGGTGTAGTAATAGGTTATTCTTGTGACTTGAGGTTAAAGGGTTCACGCTCAGACCTTATCCCCTTTAAGGCTATTCTGAAGTTTACAGGAAAGACTCCCTCCAGTTCCTTCCCTTGGCCTCAATAGCCTCTGTTAAAATGCAAATATCATTCCCAGAAGAGGTATTACATTAACCAGTTTGTGCCATTAATATTCACTAGTTTTTGAGATCAGCTCTAGTAGGATTGCAGGGATCAAACCCTGAGGAAATGGAATAAATCCCCAGAAGTTTAGAGTTTTTTTTCAGTTAGAAATTGGTCAAGATGGCAGGATGGTAATAGGAAAAGCCCTGAGAACAGGGGTGCTTCAAGGATTTCATTTAAAGTTGTTGTGCGGGCCAGGAAAAACTGGGGGAAGAGGCATGAGTTGGGTTCCTTAGAAGTCAGTACTAATAGACCAAACATCTATGGTAGAGTAAAGTGTTGGAAAAAGGTACAGACATAAGAAAATATTTTAGGGTGGGAAGCTATGTTGGAAGGAGAAAATTCTCTGAAGTCCAGCTTCTTCACTAACTCTTGGTATGATCTCTCTGGAGCTCAGTTTTTGCATTTGTTAAGATAAGGGGGAATGGGCTACATAATATCAAAACTCCTTTGGGGCTAACATTCTGGGATTTTGGCTCACAATGTGATCAGTGGCCTTCAGTTCCTGATAAAGTTAATATCCTAGTGTGCCAACTGTTAATAAGCACTCTGATTGGAAGTGTGAGACAAGGGAAAGACTTAGAAAATAACTTGCTGGCTGGTCTGTCTCCTGATAAAAGTCCAGTAAATCACACAATGGTTTTGAATTAGTAAAGGAACTGCCTTACCACAGAGTCTAAATGCCTATATATAGGGTTTGAAAACTAGAAGGAAAACATAAAGAGTTTTTGCAGTTTTGACTTTCTTTCAGAAAATGAGATTGATGAGCAGTAAGTCTCTCCCTGGGCAGGCAGTCAAGAAAAGAAGAGTCACAAGTTTTCAGTCTGTTAATGATTCACTAAGATCCAATAAAGATAAAAGAAATGCCTTGGCTATTTTATGAAAAAGTTAGCATAGGAAAGATAACCTAATTCTCAATAAACTATATATATATGTATACATATCTACAACATATAATGTGCAATAAAACCTTCCCTGCTCCTAGAGTAACTTATCTGAAAAAGCACGTTTTTAATATTTATTGTTAACTAAACAGAATGTCCTTCACTGAGCTCATAAGAAGTAAGCAGAAGCTTAGTAACTTTAAAATCTATTTCAAAATGGAGGACAAAGACCTATTGCCTACAAAGATGAGTTAATTAGTTTCATAGGCTATCAAAGTTGGGAGGTTACCAGAGATCATTCAGTTCAACCCTCTCATTTTAAAGGGGACAAGATGGCTAGGCCAGGTACAATAGTGATTTAGAGGCAAATTCTAGAGTCTCCTGACTGCCCACAGAGGAAATATGGCATCATGGCAAGAGTGTGGACCTCAGAACTGCAGTGAAAATACAGGGAGAAAATCCCAGTCAAAATACCTTTGAAACCAAAATAAGTCAAAGGGAGAAACAAAGTGGGAGAAACCCATTTATTTCTTACAAGTAGTGTTCCCACATCTCTCCTGACCTGGATGCAAAAGAAGAGACCCCCATCCAACCACTCTGGTCCAGAAAAGCCCTTACTCACCCTTGTAATCACCTATTGATATGGAGATGGACTAATTCTCTCCACCCCTTGGAAACACATATTGATAGGCAGATTCTTTAAAGCCAGGCAAAAGATTCTGGAAATAGTGGAATTTTACCCACAGCCCACCCCTCCAGAAATCTTGCCTTACAATCTACTCATTCCCCATCTTCCACAATGGCCCCTGGGTGAGAAAAATGGAACATTGTATTCAGACTAATAACATACAATAGAAACAACAATAAAATCATGATAATCCTCAAGTCAGAAGATTCTGATACGTTTGAAGTCCTATGCAGATTAAGTCCATAGCTGGGCCATTCCATAGGCAGTCAGTAGATGAACAGGTAGAGAGTTCAGAGCAATCATCACACAGCAGCTGCAGCCAGTGGATGCATCCAGGCCACAAGGAGTGTAGAAGTAAATAATCATAAGGGCAATAAGATACATGTTTTAATGACACCAGCATAGGCAAATCTTGTCCCTCAAATAGGATACATGCAAAAGAGTGGTCCTGTGATAGGGCAATGACAGGAATAGGATCTTGTCCTGGTGTAGTATTCCAGACATTCAACCACTTCCCTGTGGGAGTTAGAGATGGATCAATATATATGACTATGGAGGTACATGCACTGGCCATAAAGATAAAACAAAACTTCTCTATAAGATACTCTTACCTCCTGGACATTTTGGGTACTACTGTGATCTTTGGGGGCCACTCTGCTGCTACTCCAGAAAGACACATGATGCCAGCTTCCGGGCCTTTTCCTCAAGGTGCCACAGGTGCCAGCCATTGCTGGTCCATGTGCTGAAATGTCCAGGGTCACATCCACTAAACAGAGTCTCCAGGATTTAATACAGTTGGGCTGGCAATAGGATGTTGCTCTGCTTACAACATCCTGGCTTCAATAACTCCTCCTGGTTTGCACAGACAATTTTAAAGGAGAGACAGCAGCATGTGTTAGCATGTGCACAAGGTTTAAGCCTGCTTTGTAAGAATTTTCATTCGAATGCTGTAACAATGTCCATAAATGAACTGACCAGCCCCATAGACTATTGGTATCTGACTTAATGCCAGGTTTCAACAAAAAATTGCACCTCTCTATCATGCCTGCCCCAGTATGGTTATATGACACATTAAACTTCCAATTTTTTCCTAATTGCTGCACCCATTCTTGTAATGCATGTCCAGTAAAGTGGGTGTCTTGATTGCTCTCAACCACCTGTGGCATATACCAAGCATACATGGTAAAGAATGGACTAGGGCACTTTTAGTCATTAGCTAATCTGCATGACATGCAGGAAAAGCAACCAATAGTCCAGTATCTGTGTCCACACAAGTCATAGCATACTAATACCCTTTTGATATGGGCAGAGACACAATATACTATATCTGCCACCTTACAAGGTGTATTAGCCCCTTTACTATTGTCCCACATTGTTTTGGGACTCAGTGTAAGTCCCTCTTAGAGCACAGAAGGCACTCCTTCCAGGCTCTGCTGACTTCTTTAAAGGTCAATGACAAGCCCCACTGACAAGCTACAGCTCACATTGTCTTTTACCCAATGGTAAACGAATGCTGATAAAACCATTGGGCTACATCAGAAGCAGGCTTCCCTTCTAGCTGAAGCATCTGGGCCAATGTCTGTCCTTCATCACTTCCTGGGGATGCCAAAAGCACATGGCCAGTCACATGATATATGGTAATGGTCTTATTCTGACCAGAGGCCCATAGGTATTGACACAACTCTTGCCCCAAAGGGACCAGTGACCAACCATGCAAGTGACATGGTACCATGTCAGTAGCCACAGGGTCAAACCCTGATAGACAGCACAACTGTCACTGTGACAACTACAGGAGAGGACTCCTGGGTGATCACAAGCCAAACTGCCCACAACTCAGACAATTGGCTGTTCTTCCCCTCTCCATACTCCTTCCATAGTGTCTCATTCTTATGATGGAAAGCCACATTCCTCCACCTGGAGTGCTGCCCATGACTGGAGTCATCTGTATACCAAGAATCTTCAGGTATAGGGGCTTTTCCATATTGATAAGGACTCTTAGCTACCAATGGTTCAAAAGCAAATTATTCCTGCTTTCCACTGGTATAGGTCACTGGCCCCAATAAGTGTTGGAGTTCTCCACTTAAGGGGACTAGTAGAGAGAGTGCTATGCTGCTGTAAATATGCACCCCATTTGGCCAATGTAGGTGTCTGTGCCATGTCATTCAGTGGCCTTTGGGTCCAGTCTCACACCCACTGTGCAGTGGGATAGGTGGTTATTACCTTGGTCAGAGCTGTTCCAGTAGTGGAGTCCGTAGCCAGCAAGGTGTGGTGCACAGAAGCCAGTTACTTCTCTGTCAAGGTGTACTGGACCTCTTCTCATTTCCATAGTTTTGACCAGAATCCAATGGGTTGGCATGTCCATTCAAGCCACTGCCAAAGACCCCATCCATAACCATCTTCAGTTATATGAACACCTAGCTCACAGGGCCTTGATGAGTACATTACACTCAAGGCCTGTACTGCCTTGACTGCTTGCTTAGCAGCAGTAAAATCAGCTGCACATGTCTCATCCCAGTCCCACCTGATGCCCTTTCATACCAACCAGTATAATGGCTTCAGAATTTGTGCCAAGTGCAGGATAAACATTCTTCAGTACCCCCCAAAAAACAAAAACTCTTGTAAGACTGCTACAGTGGTAGGGGTAGGGAAAGCCTGGACCTTGTCTGTGACTGCTTCTGGGATAACTTCAGTATTTCCCAACCAGACAATACCCAAGAATTTTACAGACACACCAGGTCCCTGAACCGTGGTGCTGCTCACAGCCCTACCTTTCTCCTATAGATAATGCAACAGTCTAAGAACTGCCCCTTCTAAATCCACAAGAGAATCAGATGTGAACAAAATATAATCAATGTAGTGATATAGCCATGCCATTTGTGGTTTCTTCCATGTGGCCAAGTCCTGGGCTTCAAGTCCACCACAAATGGTGGGAATATGGAGGTATCTCTGTGGAAAGAGAGTGAATGTCCACTTCCAGCCTTCCCACATAAAGGCAACCTGTTCTTGACTTTCCTGTGCTATGTCAATAGAGAAGAAAGCATTAGCAAATACCACAACATAATGATACATCCCTAGTCCATGACTGAGTGTGTCCATAAAGGCTGCTCTAGAGTGGACAGCAGCATGCAAAGGCTGTGTGACTTTATTCAATTCCCTGTAGTCCCCACAGTCAAACTCCAGAGCTTTCTGGTTTTTTCCATGGCTACACTGGGGAATTAAAAGGACTATGAGTGGGATTTATGATGCCCACCTTTTCCAACTCCTGTAGAGTTTCTCCAATTTCCTTGTGACCCCCAGGCAATTTATACTGCTTAGTATTTGTCACTCGCCTAGGTACAGGCAGAGGTACAGGTAGGTGCCTAACATGTCCCCTCAGAACTACCTTTACCACATGTACCCTCAATCTGAACTCACCTGCAGTAGTCTGTAACCACAGGCCCTGCAGGATATCTACCTCCAAAATATATTCTGGATGGGAGAAATGTACACACAATACTTCTTTGGGGATAAATGCCCTATCCCCAAAGGGTTTGACCTTTCTTTCACTCTAATTGCCTTACCCCCATAGCCATCTTTTACTGCAGGCACCCCAGGAAAATGTGCAGGGTTGCCATAAATCAGGGAACATTCAGCTCCTGTGTCCACCAGTGCAACGATATATTGTACATTCATGGGGGACCAATGAATTGCTAATTCTACATGTGGCCTCTGGTCCCCACCACATCCTCCAAGGTGAGGGCATTGACCCTCCACTCAGTTGAACCATGATGCCCAGTCATCATCCTTTGGGACTGAGGGCCTAGGAGGAGCCTGATTACTATTGCCAAGGAAGTCTTGCAGAGATATAGGCCAGACATGGGCCTTTGACTCTGGCTTTCATGTCATGGACCTCAGCAACTGGAACTGCTGCTCTTGCTTTAATTGGTGCCACAGTTCTAACAAGATCCTATTGGACTGCCCATCAAGTTTTCTTTCACTACCCCGACCTTTATCAAATCAACCCATATCTGGGTTCTTGAGACCTTCACAAGGCCTGTTGCACCTCCCCTTTCATTTGTAGCCCATTCTCCCTTCCAGGTTCTTATTGTTTCAACCTCCAGATCTGCTAAAATACAAGTAGCCTCATTTATGGGTTGCCCTATGTGGGGGGACAAGAATAGCCACTAGGGACCCAAAGAGAGATGGGGAAGCTCTATGCAGCACCAGATTTCTCATTCCTACAAGGAACAACTCCTTATCAGGGCCCTGGGGGTCCACAGTATAGATATTTTTCATACCCAGCTCCCATAACACCTGCTGGAGCTCTGCATAGGTTTTCCAGCTAAGGGGTAAGTATGATAAATCATCCTGATGAGGCCAAACTGCCATGATGTCTGCAGTCAGCCAATCCAGAAGCACTTGATTCCCTGAGGTGTGATGGGCACTTTGCAACTGCTGCTGGATGGAAGGGTGAGTCATCAGGGAAGCCAGTCTACCCATTTCAGAACCTATTTCCACCCCCCATATCCCAGTGCCTAGGTATACGAGCATAGCATGGAGTGCTTCACAACCTGGGCACAACCTGGGCACAACCCACATAGGGCAACCCATAAATGAGGCTACTTGTATTTTAGCAGATCTGGAGGTTGAAGCAATAAGAACCTGGAAGGGAGAATGGGCTACAAATGAAAGAGGAGGTGCAACAGGCCTTGTGAAGGTCTCCTCCCCGTCAGGAGCCCACTGGCTGTTGCATTTTTATTTTCTTAATTACAACTGGGCAGGGCTTTAATAATACAGGAAACACTGGTGCCTCAGGCAGTGGCCTTGGCAACAGATCAACCCTTGCCTACACCCCCTCATCCTCTCCCAAAATCTCTTCTACCATCTCTGGGGCTGAAGGCACCACTATTTCTTCCCCCTCTCCCATGATCTCCTGCAATGCTGCCTTCTTACTCACTGCTGCTGACGTATATTCTAGGAGCACGACCCATCTTCTCAGTAACTCTCTTTTTCTTAAGGGCATCCAGTAGGTCATCACGCAGCTCCTCCAAGTGATGCTGAAGTCTGTCTCTCTCCTTGTTAACAGTTTCCACTATCTTAAGGAAAAGAGATCCTACAATGCCAGCTGCTACATGGCCACTCCAAGCAGTGGCCTCTAAGCAGTCTTCTATCTCACAGAGGGCTAATTCCACAGCTTCTGGTGTTCCCACACCTTCCCAATTCTAGGGAATGTCCTGCCCTCTAGGAGGTGCTTTACCCTATACCAATTCCCCATTAGGGGCTCCCCAATTGTAAGCCCCACCTATATAGGGCTCCTGAGTGAAGCTGCACCCTCAACTGCTGCAGCCACTGGGGCCTCTCCATCATCCATGGGATGGGTATTCTGGGCAACTCCCCACCATCTATAGAGGCAGCCTACCCAAGGGTTGCACCCACATAGACAGATTTCTGGTTCAGAAGTCCTGCCAACGACTTCCAGATATAACCCTGGGGGGAAAATCTTGGGGCAAAATACCTTTGAAACCGAAATCAGTCAAAGGGAGAGATAAAATGGGAGAAACCCATTTTGTTCTTAAAAGCAGTGTTCCCGTGTCTTGCTTGACCCAGCTGCAGAAGAAGAGACCCTCACTCAACCTCTCTGGTCCAAATAGGCACTCGTTTGCCCTTTTAATTACCTACTGATATGGAGATGAACTACTTCCCTCCTCCTCTTGGAAACACCTATTGTATGGAGATGCACTAAAGCCAGGTGGGAGATTCTGGAAATATTGCAATTTTACCCACATGCAGACATGGGTTCAAATACCGAAAACACCACTTCCTAGCTATGTGACCTCAAATTATTTACTAAAGTTCTCAAAACTTTTTTTTCTGATCTTAAAATGGAGGTTAAAACATTTGCCTCTGGAGCTATTGTGGAGAATAAATATATAATCCCAATTCACATGTTAAGAAACAGTTTAGCATAGTGCTTAAGAGCATGTATTCTGTAGCCAGATTGGGTTGGTTTAAATTATGACCACACAACTTAATGTCTCCATGCTTCAGTTTCCTCATTTATAAAAGGTAGTGAAACTCTGAAGGGAAAAAATGTTCCCAGCTTGGGGCAAATAACCTTTGAAGCTGAAATCAGTCAACAGGAGAAATAAAATGGGAGAAGCCATTTATTGCTTACAAGGTGTAGTCTATTTCTGCAAAACTGTGTCTCTCATGACCCAGCTGCAAAAGGACCCCAATAAATATCTCCAGTCCAGGTGTGCCCTCACTCCTCACCCTCCTTGTACTTACCTATAGAAATGGAGGCAGACTACTTCTCTCCACCCCTTGAAAACACCTATTGATTTGGAGATACACTAAGGCAAGATGAGAGATTCTGGAAACATTGCAATTTTACCCACAATACATTGTAATAGTATTTACTTTATGGGTTTGCATATAAAAGTACATAATATATAGCAACTTACTATAGATGGTAGCTCTTATTAGCATCATCACCTTCACCTGCTCACCATCTCTTCCACCCTATTTACTGCTTTTCTTGTGGTTGTTAAAGTAAACTACCAAGGGTGGGTTGTCAATAATATCTACTTTCCCCCATGGGTATAAAGTATGGCCTGGACTCCATGCTGTAGAGTCCTAGATTTCAATAAAGTCCCTCAAGTCATTCATTAGCATACAAATCCTCTATCCAAGAGGGAGTGCACTTAATCCATTATCACTTTAGTCAGAATGATCAGAATAGAACCCACTATTTATGAAGGACTTTATTGTCAGAAACTGGGATATTTTATGAGAGTCTAAGAAGCCTACAAGGCTTGAGAACTGTGGAGGGAAACCCAGATACAAATCCATAGGAAGTATGTTGGAAATCTCCATGAGGTGGGGAGTCAGGGGTTAGTAAAACAAAGGGAGGGAATTAAGAAGGGTAGAGGGGTGGAGAGCAAATCCAGTCCTAGGATAAACTGTGGTTTGCCTAAAGTAAGTGCCACATATACCACTTCCCCAAGCCAATTATTTCTGCTTTTAATACCATCTCCCCTCTGAGCATTTAGAAAATCAGTACTCCTAAATTGTAAGTGGCTTACTATGTTGTCCTTCCCAGGAGTACAAACATGCATTATTTAACAAATGCTCTTCTTAAAGGATCTTTTCTTAATCTAATTTAACTTGGTACTATCTAAAAATGAATCAGAATATATACTACTGGAATTTTCTGAAAAATCTAAGCAGGAATAGGAGTAATAGTAAGGAGTTCTAGTCTCCAGCTTGTCTAATTCTCAGGCAGAGATTGGTGCTGCATAGAAGCCTAACCAGCAGGGCGTTGAGTACAGAGAAAGCTTTACTTGGGAGTTACTTGGGCCTCAAGCCAGTTACTTGGGTAGGGACTCTTATTTGGAATGAGATTCCCTCTTAGATTCACATGTTCTTTAAGACATCCCTCTATTTCTTTTGCATGAAATATCTGATTCCTAGGTAGAGCATTAAAATTAATTTTTTTCATTTTTAGATGTATTAATTGTTAGGCAGAAAGATAGAAAAAAGTGGCCTTAAAAAGAGAGAAGACCCCCCAAAATGACTTAGGGAGTTAATCAGATAAAACCAGAGGGCCAGAAATGAGTCAGAGAGTTAATCAGATGAAGCCACAGGGTCCAAGAGTGACAAAGGAAATGTCCAGGGTCTCCCCAGGTAAGAAATATCAGAAGCCCAGGCACAGCACAATCCATGCCCTTATTCCCCAAATCAGAACAAGCCTAGAAGGCTAAGAGCTGTCAATCAAAGACTTCTCTGCCCTGCCAAAACCACATAAAGGAAGCCTCACAATGAGCAGCTGTGCCAGTCTAACTTTAGGCAGGCCCGCTCTGTTATTCTATGCAGAGTACTTTAAAGTTTACTTTCTTGTCCTTAGTTTCACATCTCACTCTGATTTCACTGCAACACCGAGCTGAATTCCTTCTTTCCCCACATTAATGATTCTCATTAAAGAGGATGGACCTTCCCAGCATCTTTCAAATGATATCATTCAGGCATCTGCCTACTGATAGGCTTTACCTGGAGTCAGTATGGTTTGCATACAGAAGTGGAAGAGCTCTGAGTTTTGCATTTCCTCACCTGATACTTTTGCCAGAGGTCAGCCAAATATTTAACTCAAAGTACCAAAATGGAAAGGTTCTTTCTTCCACCTACTCTAAAGGAGAGCATCAGACATTTTTGAGAAGTGTTTGTGTATTGAGATCAAAGGTGGCTCACATTCAAGTGTTTCATTTGTTTTCAAATGGCTTTCATTGAAATGGAGCTCTGATCAGAAGAAAATTTATCACTGATATTCACATCCTCCCCTCTGTGTTTTTATGTGTGAGTCACTGGCCTCATGTTGTTATTTCCCTAGTCATCCCAAGTCTTTCTGCCTCTTTCTCATTGCTTTAGTTATTATAGCAAGATATGACTTCCCATGAGATTTGAAAACTACAGTTCCTGCTGTAAATAACAGACTTATCAGATGGATTTGTTTAACGAAGCCTTTTGCTGTCCCGAGTTAGGCCAGAAAAACAATAAACTAGGCCACTGAAATGGATATACTGTTATAGTGGGTAGATAGCCAGACATGAGCAGGAAAGGGAGAGGGGGACTTTTGCTTCTGTTTACATTTGGCAAGATGGTTTCTTATTGTGAGTAAAATTGCAAAATTTCCATAATCTCTCACCTGGCCTTAGTGATTCTCCATATGAGTAGGTGTATCCAAGGGGTGGAGAGAAGTAGTCCATGTCCATATCAATAGGTGATTACAAAGGGGATGGAGAGCAAGCTTGTGCCTAGACCAGAGAGGCTTGCTGGGGCATAGGGAGCTGTGTTGCAAGAGACACAAGCAAGCAGGAGTAGATGACTGCTTATAAGTAATAAATGGGCTTCTACCACTTTATTTCTCACTTTGACTAATTTCAGCTTCAAAGGTTATTTGCCCCAGGCTGGGAACATATTTTCCCTCCCAGAGTTACATTTAGATTCTACAAATTCCATGTGAGCTGTTCTCACAGGACGTGGTGTGAGAGTACAGATAACAGACTTGCCAAAACTAGCTAGTTCCAACATAGAGAAGTTGACTCTGACTTCACCTCCAAATTCATTATTCACTCACTAACATAGGGAAAATTACAACTGCATTATATCCTGGAGACACTGCTGAATGGACATGGCCCTGGACATTTTAACACATGGACCAGTAATGGCTGGCCCTTCTGGCACCTTGAATTAGTCCAGAAGCTGCAGAATTAGTCCTCTGTGAGATAGAAGACTGCTTAGAGACCCTGAATGGCTGTGTAGTAGCTGGCTTTGTAAGAACTCTTTTCATCGAGATAGAGGAAAAGTGTTATCGAGGAGAGAGAGAGGGTTATTGAGGAGAGAAAGGGTTATTGAGAAGAGAGAGAGACTTCAATACACTTCAGCATCACTGAGAGGAGCTGGGTGATGACCTATGGTATGCCCTTAAGGGAGAGAGACAGTTATTGAAAGGATGGGTCATGGTCCTGGAAATTCCTTAGCAGCAGCAAAGGTAGAGGCAGCAAGAGAGTCCATGTTGCAGAAGGTCATGGGGAAGGGGGAGGTAAGAGTGGTGCCTTCAGCTCCAGAGATGGTGGAGGAGGTTTTGGGAGAGGATGAGGGAGTGGTCCCTCGCTGATGAGTTGCCAAGGCCACCACCAGAGGAACCAGCCTCTTCCATATTAAAGGCCCACCCAGTTGTAATTAAAAGAGTAAAAGCACAACAACCACAGGCTCCTGAGGGGGAAGAGCTGTCCCCTCCCCAGGTTGTGGAGCACTCTGTGTCCCACCCCTATACTCAGGATAAGCTGGTGGACGTGAGCATTCAGTATCGGCAGAAGCCATCGGAATCTCTGCTTACATGGCTTTTGTGTCTCTGGGATATGGGAATCAGAAACATTGTTATGTTGGGCTCTGAAATGAGTAGACTGGCTTTCCTGAAGATTCACCCTTCTCTCCAGCAGTGGTTACAAAGTGCCCATCACACATCAGGGAATGGGGTGCTTCTGTATTAGCTGACAACAGCCATCAGGGCTGTTTGCCCTTATCAAGGTGATTTACTATACTTACCCACTAGCTGGAAAACCTATGCAGAGCTCCAGCAGGTGTTATGGGAGCTGGGCATGAAAAAATATAATCTATAATATGAATCTCCAGGTCCCGAAAAGGAGGTGTTCACTGTAGGAATAAGAAATCTGGTGCTCCATACAGCTCCTCCATCTCTCTTTGGGCCTAGTGACTATTCTTGCCCCCACATAGGGCAACCCATAGGTAAGGCTACTTGTACTTTAGCAGATCTGAGGGAAGGTCAAACAATAAGAGCCCGGAGGGAAATATGGGCTAAGACTGAAAGAAGAGGTGCAAAACACCCCGTGAAGGTCTCAAGGACCCAGATGTGGGTTGATTTGATAAAAGCTGGGTTAATGAAAGACAAACTTGATGGGCAGCCTAACAGAATCTTGTTATAACCGTGGCACCAATTAAAGCCAGAGCAGCAGTTCCAACCACTGAAGTCCAGGACATGGAAGTCAGAGTCAAAGCCCCAGGTCTGGCCTGGGCCCCTGCAAGACTTCCTTGGCAACAGTACTCAGGATCCACCTGGGCCCTCTCCCCCACAGGATGATGTTGGGGCATCATGGCTTGACTGAAGGAAAGGTCAAAGCTCCCACCTTGGGGGACATGGTGGGAACCAGAGGCCACATGTAAAATTAGTAATTCATTGGTCCCTGTGAATGTACAATGTGTTCTACTGCTGGTGGACACTGGAGGTGAATGTTCTTTGATTTATGGCAACCCTGAGCATTTTTCCGGGATCCCTGCTGTGATTGATGGCTAAGTGGGTAAGTCAATTAGAGTGAAGAAAGCCCAAATCCCACTGGGGATAGGGCATTTACTCCCAATGGCATATACAGTGTGCATTTCTCCCATCCCTAAATATATTTTGGGGGTAAATATCCTACAGGGCCTATGGTTACAGACCACTGCAGGTGATTCAGACTGAGGGTACATGTGGTAAGGGCCATTTTGAGGGGACATGCTAGGCACCCACCTGTACCTCTGCCTGTACCTAGGCGAGTGACAAATACTAAGCAGTATAAATTGCCTGGGGGTCACAAGGAAATTGGAGAAACTCTACAGGAGTTGGAGAAGGTGCATCATAAAGCCCACTCATAGTCCTTTTAATTCTCCAGTGTGGCCAGTGAAAAAGCCATTCAGCTTCTGGTGTATGACTATCAACTATAGGGAACTGAATAATATCACACAACCTTTGCATGCTGTTCTCCTCTCTAGAGCAGCCCTTATGGACATACTAACCCATGAATTGGGAATTTACCATTATGTTGTGGACCTTGCTAATGCTTTCTTCTCTATTAACATAGTACAGGAAAGTGAGGAACAGTTTGGCTTCATGTAGGAAGGCTGAAACATGACACTTAATGTCCTTCCACAGAGATACCTCCATAGCCCCACCATTTATCACAGACTTGTAGCACAGGACTTGGCCAAATGGAAGAAAGTGCAAATGGTGTGGCTGTATCACTACACTGATGATATTATGCTCATGTCTAATTCCCTTGCAGATTTAGAAGGGGTAGCTCCTAGACTGCTGAATCATTTATAGGAGAAAGGATGGGCTATGAACAGCACCAAGGTTCAAGAACCTGGTTTGTCTGTAAAGTTCTTGGGACTTGTCTGATCAGATAAATCTAAAGTTATTCCTCAAGCAGTCATAGACAAGGTCTAGGATTTCTTTACCCCTACTACTGTGGCAGTCTTATAAGAGTTTTTGAGTCTTTTGGGGGCACTGAAGAGTGTTTACCCCAAACTTGACACAAATTCTGAAGCCCTTATACAAGTTGGTATGAAAGGGCTTCAGGTGGGACTGTGATAAGACATGTGCAACTGCTTTTACTGATGTTAAGCAAGAAGTCAAGACACTACAGGCCTTGAGTGTAATTGACTCATCAAGGCCTTATGAGCTAGATTTCATGAAACCAAGGATGGTTTGGAATGGGGTCTTTGGTAGTGGCTTGAACAGACATGCCAACCCATTAGATTCTGGTCATTACTATGGAAAAGAACAGAGGTTCTGTACACCTTGGTACAGAAGCAACTGGCTGCTATGTACCATACCCTGCTGGCTATGGAGCCCATTACTGGAACAGCTCTGACCAATGTAATAACCACCTGTCCTATTGCAGGGTGGGTGTGAGACTGGACTCAAAGGCCATGGAGTGGTGTGGCACAAACACCTACATGGGCCAGATGGGGTGCATATTTACAACAGCATATCTTCTCTATAGTCCCTTACATGGAGAACTGCAATGCTTACTAGGGCTAGTGATGTATACCATTGGAAAGCAGGAAGAACTTGCTTTTGAGCCATTGATAGCTGAGAGCTCTTATCAAGATGGAAAATCCCCTATACCTGAATATGCTTGGTATACAGATGGCTCCAGTTGTGGGCAACCACCCATGTGGAGGGCTGTGGCTTTCAATCCTAAGTCTGAGATATTATAGATGGAGGATGGAGATGGGAAGAGCAGCCAATGGGCTGAGTTATAGGCAGTATGGCTTGTGATCGATCACCCAGGAGACCTCCCCTGTAGTTGTCTGCACTGATAGCTGGGCCCTCTATCAGACCCTGTGGAGACTGATATGGTACCATGGCACCTGGATAGTTTGTCACCAGTCCCTTTGGTGGCAAGAGTTATGGCAAGACCTATGTGACTCTGGTCAGACTAAGACTGTTACCATATATCATGTGACTGGCCATTTGTCTTTGGCATTCCAAGGGAATGATGAAGCAGACACAATGGCCCTGGTGCTCTAGGTAAAAGAAAAGCCTGCCTTTGATGTGCCCAATGGCTACATCAGCATTTGTTGCACGTGGAGCAAAAGAATATGTGAGCTGGAGCCCACCAGTGGGGCTTGCCATTGACCTTTGAAGAAGTCAGCAGAGCCCAGAGGCAGTGCCTTGTGTACTCTAAGAGGAACTTATACCAAGTCCCACAGCAACAAGGGACAATAGAAAAGGTGCCAATACACTTTGTTAGGTGGCAAATAGTCTATATTGGGCCTCTGCCCACATCAGAATGATATCAGTATGCTATGACTTGTTTGGATACAGCTACTGGCCTATTGGTTGTTTTTCCTGCACATTGTGCAGATCAGCAAACCAGTAAGAGGGTCCTAGAGTGTCTCTTTGCAGCCTATGACTGGTCTCAGGTGATTGAGAGTGATCAAGGCACCCACTTTCCTGGACATGTGTTACAAGAATGGGTTCAGCAATTAGGATAAAGTAGAAGTTTCATGTACCATATAACCCTACTGGGGCAGGCATGATAGAGAGGTACAGTGGTTTACTGAAATCTGGCCTGAGGTCAGACACCAATAGTCTATGGAGCTGGTCATTTCATTCATGGACAGTATACAGTGTTTGAATGAGAAGCCCTGAAAAGGAGCCTTGAGCTCTGTGGATATGCTAACACATATTGTTTCCTCTCCTATACAACTGTATGTACAAACAAAAGAGAAGTTATTAAAGTCAGGATATGGCCAGCAGAGCAACATCCTGCTGCCAGCCTACCTGCATTATATCCTGGAGATACTGTTGAATAGACATGGCCCTGGACATTTTGACAGATGGAGCAGTGATGGCTGGCCCTTATGGCACCTTGCGGAAAAGGCCTGGAAGCTGGCCTCATGTGTATTCCTGGAGTAACACCTGAATGGCCCATAAAGGTCACAGTAGTGTACCCAAATCATCCAAGAGGTAAGCTCATGCACCTCAAAAAACAAAAAGCAAGTAAGTCAATTAAAAAATGAGCAGAGGAGCTGAACAGACACTTCTCCAAAGAAGAAATTCAGATGGCCTACAGGCACATGAAAAGATGCTCCACATCACTAATCATCAGAGAAATGCAAATTAAAACCACAATGAAATATCACCTCACACCAGTTAGGATTGCTGCCATCCAAAAGACAAACAACAACAAATGTCCATGAGGATGTGGAGAAAGGGGAACCCTCCTACAATGCTAGTGGGAATGTAAATTAGTTCAACTATTGTGGAAAGCTGTATGGAGGTTTCTCAAAAACTAAAAATAAAAATACCATTTGACCCAGGAATTCCACTTCTAGAAATTTACCCTAAGAATGCAGGAGCCCAGTTTGGAAAAGATATATGCACTCCTATGTTTATCAGAGCACTATTTACAATAGCCAAGAAATGGAAGCAACCTAAGTGTCCATCCATAGATGAATGGATAAAGAAGATGTAGTACATATACACAATTAAATATTATTCAGCCATAAGAAGAAAACAAATCCTACCATTTGCAACAACATGGACAGAATTAGAGGGTATTATGCTCAGTGAAATAAGCCAGGCAGAGAAAGGCAAGTATCAAATGATTTCACTCATTTGTGGAGTACAAGAACAAAGCAAAAACTGAAGGAACAAAACAGCAGCAGACTCACAGAACTGAGGAACTGACTAACAGTTACCAAAGGGAAACGGACTGGGGAGGATGGGTGGAAAGGGGGGGATAAGGGGAAAAAAGGGGCATTAAGATTAGCATGCATAATGTAGGGTGGTGGGACATGTCTAAGGTCATTTAACACAGAGAAGACAAGTAGTGATTCTATAGAATCTTACTATGCTGATGGACAGTGACTGTAATGGGGTATGTTTTGGGGACTTGAAAATGGTGAGAGTCTAGTAACCATAATGTTGCTCATGTAATTGTACATTAATGATGCCAACATTTAAAAAAAAGAAACCTATAAAGAAAAAAAAGTTCCTGGGCCACACTGGTAAATAAGACCTATCCTGCAGCAGAAATATAACAGCCAGAGATGTCTGATATTTGAAGATTAGAAATTTGCTTTCTAAATCTTCTTTACTCTTTAATTAAGTAGATAGTCAACCAGTTTCTTCCCCTGTAACAGAAACAATTCAGTCCTTAGCAAATATGTTACCATAAAAATACCATAAATAAATAAATAAATAAATAAATAAAAGTATTATCACAGTAAAACATTTCTCTAAATTGTGAAATATTACTTTAGTGTATGTGTAATTTACTGTTGCTGTTTAACATAAGATCAAAACCCTAGTGGTTGTACATTTTATGTGATAAATTTTTAGTGATATGAAAATTGTTGATTTATCTTACACTCTCCAAGAAAAATACTATTAGGACCAGATCAGTTTATTAGATTAAGTTTGACCTACTTGACAGTTTTTAATCAGCAGTTTTTCAAAATAATTCACTGTTGAATTAATGTGTTTGGAAAATGGTTACACCTGGTGAGGTGAGACATGTGTTTAATTTCTGATATTCGAATGGAAAATACTCACATAAGAAACCAAGCAAATGTTTCTGATTTCAATTTAACAGAAGCCATTTGTTTAGAGAAACTAAGAAATTAACACTGACACAATATCATTAACTAATCTATGGACCTAATTTGAATTTCACTAGTTTTTATAGGAATATATATATATTTTATCCAGGAGCTCATATTCTATTTCATTATAATGGTTTCTATGTTTCCTATGGTCTATGGAAGTTCCTCAGTCTTTCATTGTTTTTCCTGACCTGGTCATGCTTGGATTGAGATCATGCATTTATGTATGAACACCAGAGAGGTGACATATTCTCCTCAGTTCATTATATGTATGTCTTATCCTGGGTCATGTTAACTTTGATCTTTCGGTTAAGGTGGTACCTGACATTTACATGCTGTACATTTATACATTGTATTTATATACTGACATTTATATACTGTAATTACCCCTCACATTGTAATTAATGCAAGAATTGTGGAAGAGATAGTTTGAGATTACTCAAATGTCCTGTTTCTGATCATATTTTTGTCCACTGATTTTAACATCGATTTATGATTCTTGCTTGCTGTGATTATTATTATTATTACTATGATGTTTGCCTAGTGGTGATTTTCTGTTTCCCTCATTCATTCTACATGTATTCATTGAAATTTTTTGAGAAAGAGACTTGTTTCTTTCTGACTTATTTATTTATCCAATAATGTAGTTATATAAGTATGGACAGAGGGATATTTATTTTATTTTTTAGGTTATAATTTAACATTACCATTATTTACTTTCTTGCTCAACCTGCTTAATTTTGGCCATTGGGATCTCCTTCAGGTTGGCTCCATCTGTCACTTTGACATGCCCTCTTCCTTTTTTGAACACTTCATTACTTTCTGGGACAACAAAATGCTCCAGACTTATCTTTTGTATTCCCTTCCCCAGCCCTAGAATCAGGCATTTTTCCATAGGGTCTTGGCTCCTTTTATTGAACAATGGTAATTAGAAACCAAGAACTGGAACCTAGGTAAACTCTTTGCTGCTGGAGTTCATGGTTTCAGGCTTTCTTTATGGACTGAGATAAGAGCTGTAAGTATGTATGCTATTCCACATATATACACACACAGATCCATAATTATTTCAGTATCTGTCCCTCTGTATATCTATTAAACAAAACACAAGTTCATACTGATGTCTGCAACTTTTATCTCCAATTCCAGTCCAGCACAGTATGGTTTATTCTAGCCCTCCACCATTCCTCTTTGTAACTTCTTTCTCTGACAGTGAGAAGTCTGGCTCTCATTATACACAATCTTTATACACATAAGGTAGTTTCAGTCTATTTCTGGACTTTTAATTTTACTGCATAGATGACTTTTTAAAGTTCAATTGATAACAAAAGAAAAGGAATGGTTTACTTTACAATAGGATTAGTATAGGGAAACAAGATTAGGAGTCAAGACTCCATTGTGACTATGTGAATCACACCACAAATATTACATGTGTTGTGGATTTTATTCTCTGCTTTATATGTGGTGGGGTAATTTTAAGTTCCTTTCTGGGTCACAAGAAGACAATAGGAGGGGTTTCCTTTCTGCCCAACTCAGGTGCATGGTAATCAGCCTACCAACAAGATTAATGTTAAATAATTATAATAATAATAACCAACAGACTAACACATAATTACCTGTGCAAGGCACTATTTAATTGCATTACATGTATTAGCTCATTTAATCTTCACAGCATCCCCTAGTAATGCAAGATTATAATGTTTTCTTACCAATTTGCTGATGAAGAAAGTAAGACTCAGAGAGTTAACATGCTCAAGGTGGCACAGCAACAATGGTCACACAGTTCTTTATCATCCCAGTGTCAGCATTAAACCACTGTTTTATATTGCCTCACTACAGTAAAGTATACTGAGAAGAAAAAGTTCAGCAGCCATAGAAAAGATGCTACCTATGGCAATAAATTTTCCACAGACCAATTCTAGTGTGGCCAATAACTCAAGTCAATGTTTCTCATACGATTGTCTAAGGACCACTTGTATAAGAACCACTCACTATGTTTGCAAAGAGGAAAATTCCTGGGCCTGCTCTAGATCTCCCATACCAGAATCTCAGCAATGGTGCCTATACATCAACAGTTTACACAAGCGTTCCAAGTGCTTCCTCACTTTGAGAACCACTGGTATGAACTATGTGTTCCTTGGTAGCCTGAGTGTATTTGGAAATAGTCTGGTCACACATCTCATGCCAGGTTTCCCAGTGTGGAACACTGCACCTTTTGTTTTTCAAGTATATGCAAATATCTAGTATAGCAGGTTTATCAGCCCACATACCCCAACTGGGAGAATCTGATTCTGTAAGAAATACCCATTCTCCTTCTGAAAGTTTTTGAAAGTCTAGTCACTTCTTTTTCCCAAAGCTTTTTGCAGCCTTGAAATGAAGTGAAATAGAGTACTCTTCTCTTGTATTACTTTCTAAGGATCATGAGTAACTGCAAAATGCTAACAATCAGTTAAAACTAATGGAGGTGTTAGGAGGGAAAGGAATCGGCTCAGGGTCACAGGCAAGTCAGATATTGTGAGACAAGAAACCAAGTCAAGAAAGCAAAGTAAGTTTTAATACACTCTGCGTAGAGTAGCAGAATGGGCCTGCCTAAGATAAGACAGGCCCAGATGCGCATTCTGAGACTTCTTTTATGTGGTTTTCGCAGGGCAGCGAGGACCTTAATTGACAGCTGTCAGCCCTCTAGGCTTGTTCTGATTGGTGAAATGAGCTGTGTCTGTGCTTCTGATGTTTCTTATCTGTGGAGACCCTGGACATTTCCTGAGCCACTCTTGGACTCTGTGGCTTCATCTGATTAACTCTCTGAGTCATTTCTGGCTTTCTGGCTCTATCTGATCAACTCCCTGAGTCATCTTTGTGGGGGTCCTTTCTCCTTTTCATCCCATTCATTTCTCTCTTTCTGCCTAACAGAGGTGTTATACCCTAACTTCTGGCACTTTTTTCTAAAAGCTATAATGGATTTTCTATGGCAGGTATTTCAGAATAAAAGCTGAGGATTATGAAGACAAAATGATTTAGGTTTAAGTTTCAAAAATTGTTAAATGCAACCCTTTTTGTTAAGTCTTCACTTAGCTAATACCATAAACTTACAAACCATCCACATCACTGTCTTATCTGCTTTTTTCTCCTCCATCCCTCCCTTGCCACAGGAAATCCGCCAAATCACTTGCTTCAGGGAAAGAGCTTCCACAGGGGAGCAGCTTCCACAGAGTAATCAGCTTTTATAAAAGACATCCAGTGCTTCTGCAATCCCAACAGGAACAGTACAGCTTCATAGCAGCTCTTCTAGATCTGGTTATAACTATGACAATCAAGCCTATAGGCTTGCAGCAGACTAGGAAAGTTATTGGAACCTCCTATCAGGTTGCTCTTGTAATCCATGCTGGATCCACCGAGAGTTAGATTTACTGTGAAGCTAATCAAGTTGAAGCTTCAGGGCTCCTCACTTGGATAGGTGCCTTCCAAAGCTTTGAGAGACACCCAAGTGATATGTTCACATGGTCACATGCTTGTTTAAAATTTGAAAAAGTCAACTTCATTACTTTCATGAAATAGGACATGCCGTATTATATACACTTCAAGCCATACAAAGCCTGAATCCAGTCTGAATCTACCATATCACAAGCATTTTCTAGTTCCTAAATTGGTAGAACTCTGTGGACCGGGTTCCAAATAGACACTTTTTATCATATCATGCTTAGAGTAAATAACCTTCTTTACCTGAAGAGTGACTCTATAGCCTGTAGCTTTGAGGTAAGCCAGAAATATAGGAAAAAATATTTTCCTTCTTTTTTCATGTAATAAATTATTTTACTTGCTTTTCCATTTTGAAGGCAGCCATGGGTTGTTCCTGTCATTTGGAGTCACAGGAAGAGAAATGGCTCATGGAAATAGCTATCTCCCCATTCTTCCTATTTCCAAGCTCTCTTTCTACCAACAGAAAGACCCATAACCCTGGCCCAAGTTCTGTTTTCTCTTCTGTCCTAGTTATCAGTACTGAATCAGGATCTACACTGAGATGAATGCATTTAGTAGCCTTCATGCAAGGCTGAATTTATCACAGGAATACAAGCCAGTGTATCAATCTCATCTTGTGGCAATGCCCTCATTATTTACCTCCTAGTTCTGTGAGCAGTTTCTCTAGACAATTTTCACATGCAAAGAACTTGATTGAGTACTCAATATCTACAGTCTACCATGACAAATGGAATAGTGCCTGAACATATGCCCCAAAGGAAAATTACTTGTAATAAACAGAAGTTTGGGCTTTCATTCTATCAAGGCTTCAGAGCTACTTGCTTAAGTAACAAAAGCCACGTCTTAAATATTCACTGGGTGCATATGATATTGTACTATTCTTCTCATGATTTGATACTGTTTAGGGAAAATAGGCCTCCTGTTCTTTGACTAGTTGTAATTAAGAATGGGAGCTTCATATGTCTACTTCTAGGCTAGAAAACAGATCAGGATAAAATCAGAATTGAAAATTTAAAAGTTGTCTCAAACAAAATAAAGAATGGCAGTCTTGCATTATAACCCATTGTATATATAAAATAAGAACTTATATAAAGAAATTATTGAATAAGCAAACAAATTTGATAGAAGGAAAGTGAACATTAACTAGTAGAATTTCAGCTAGTAAATGTAGAATAAATGTTGAAATACAAAACTGCTATTTGGTAAACACCAGAATAATAAATTAGTCTCAGAGTATCCCCCACAAGATAATTATTAATTATCAAGAGAAAATATAATGAATTTAGAGTGGAGAAATTATTAACCAAATGGTCAAAGTGAATACCTTCACCAGTATTGGGGTAAATGGACATCATATGATTCCTGATATAATACACTGAAAGGCACACATTACTTCTATGGTATTTCTACCAAAATGCATCATCTGATCACAAACATAAATTGGAGAACATTCTAAAAAATAACTACCAGTACTGTTAAAGGTGTCAAGGCTCTGAAAGACAAAGAAAGGCTAAGACACTGTTCCAGTTTAAAGAAGGCTAAGGTGACATGACAGCTGTAAATGTGATACTGAATTAGATGCTGCATCACAAAAAGCAAAAAAAGTGGGGCCAGGGCTGAAATTTAAATAAAGTCGTAGAATAGATACTACCATTGGAGCATTGTTAACATCCCAGTTTTGATAGTTGTGCTATGGTTCTGTATGATGAATCTGATGGAAAGTATTTGGGAATTCTTTATACAAATCTTCCAACTTTTTGTAAGTCTGAAATTGTTGCAAAATGCAACATTTTAAAAATTTTGATAATTTAAAAATTGGCTCATATTTCTGAATACAACAGATACTCATGTGCCTTCATTAACTTGCTATCACATTTGAGAGAGATAGGAAGCTTCCTAATACTGGCTTGAAGATTTTTAATATGTCATGTATTGAACACATCCCACATGGTAGGTACAGGAAAGTGTGAGAGACACTAAAATGAATAAGACCTAGTCCCAGGTCTCAGTGTAATAAAGACAAAAGACATACTCAAGCAAGTTGAAGAGCTGTAATTGGTGCTGTAAGAAAGAGGCTGATAGGGTGTTAACAGTCACTCAGAAGGAGAGCTTATTTCCTGCTTTAGAGTATCAAGGAAAATGCAATTGTGAAATTAACCTTTGAGCTAGGTATCAACGGATGGCAGGATTTCAACAAGTACAGTTTGGGGGTGTAGTGGTAAAGGATCTACAGGTAAGAGAATAAACCTCAAAGGAGAAAAAAAATTCAAAGACCACTCTCCCTTTAGGTCCTGACAGCATATTTGCAAATTTTGTTTTGGGCCACATTATTGGGATATTTTTTGATTATTATGATTTTTGATTGCTCATGAAAATTGCAGGCCCATCCCCAGAAAACACTAGAGTTGAGAGGTGCCTTAGAGGTCTCCTTACCCAGCCACCTCATTGTGGTTGGGGGGGAAATGAGGAGGCTCTTCTAAGGCTTCACACAGTTAGTGGCAGCAGTAGGAATAGGACTCAGAACTCCTTTCTCACAGTTAGTACTCTATCTACTCTAACATTGTGAAACTGTTATAGTAGGAAGATAGAAACCAGCAGGGAAGGGGAAGGGGGACTTCAGACAGTGTTTACATTTGGCAAGGTGCTTATATTCTACAAATTCCATGTAAGCTGTTCTCATGGGATGTGGAGTGAAAATATAAATAACAGACTGGCCCAAACTGACTAGTTCCAACATGAGGGCGAAATGAACCCAAATTGCAACCCAAAATTCAGAAACGGCAAAAATCGCATCTCCCTGTGCCAGGACAGTTCCAATGGGAAACAGATGTAGTAAAAAATGCCTCCATACTTTGAGAGGGTGGAGCAGCCTGGACTCCAAAAAAGCTCCACCTGTTTCCTTTGAAACCTAACCCTTCTTAGTGAATATTCATCTCCCTTCATATAAAAAAGTATCCTTATTTTTCGTTCAGATGCCACCTCCTCTGAACCTGCCAGCACCCCAACTCTCTAGCCTGCACTCATCTTTTTTCTGAACTTCATTCTGCAAACTCTTAATGCTCAATGGCTTTTCTGTCTCTGTTCTTGAATTCTTTCTTGCAGTAATACCAAGGACCTGTCTCAGGTAACAGAACTTTTAAATAAGCATTGTGATGTTAGCCAGAGGCATTACCATGAAGATAAAAGGAATACTGTTATACTGGCTTCTCCAGATTGCTATCAACCCCAGGATCTAGTGGTACTGCAATTCTCTTCCCCTTTTCTTTTGCCTCTCCTACCTTCATTGCGAAGTGAAAGAAGAGAGGGGAGGGGTGCTTGGCGGGAGCAGACACTGGGGAGGGATTTGGATTCTTCTGAGGCTGTTGGGGAGGAAGAGGATGTTAAGGTGGAGGGTCATCAGCTGGGTCAAGCTCATAAACATAGGAGGGAAGAGGGGGATATAGGCATGATGTTGTCAGGGTAGGGGTAGGGGGGTTTGTTCAGTGAGAAGGATTTGAAGAGAGGAAAGGGAAGAACAAAGTGAGGGTTGCTCGTGGAGGGTGAAGAAGGCTTGGATATAGGGGATCTCTGACCATTTGCCAGTGCTCTGGAGAAAGTTATTAAGATCTTGGAGAATTTGGACATCAAAAGGCCCTCAACTGGCCAGCATAACCCACTTTTGAGTTTATATTGAGGTCACATGAAAGTAGAATAAAAGACCAAATTTTTTGGTTTAATGTCTCCTTTTAATCCCAATTGCGAAAGATTACATAGGAGACAGCTGAGAGCGGTGTCTCCCAATGTCTTTGAGGGAGAATTGCCCATTGTGGGAGGATGAGAAAGGGTGCCTGGGGTTTGGGAAGCACGCCACTGAGATGTCTCCCTGCGATCAGTTTCCCAATGGGAGGCTCCTGGAGCCGGATTGTCCTGCACACCGAAAGGAAGCGTCCCCTCAGTCAGAGTGCAGGAGGTCCCCTAATGGTGTTCTCAACTGGTGAACAGAGAGGAAGAGAAAGGATAAAGGAAAGGGGATCCAGATCAACTTTCTCTTGGCACTAAGAGAAAGCTGATGAGAGGCCAAAATTTTACCCTCCTGGGAATTGCAATGGATTAATAGCCAGTGGTGGATGTGTAGATTGAGGTCTGCCAAGGTGGTCCCTGGACTGGAGTTCACTAAGGGGTTTTGGGTGAGGGAGGGAAGAGAAATGGGGTGAGACGCAGGAAGCTCTCAGGATCTAGGCATTAGCCCTGAATGAGCTGCTTCCTAGGCTGCAAAAGAGCCCATGCTCTCGGCTTTCTGCTCCTGGGTTTCTGCACCATATGAAAGAAGAGAGGAGATGCAAACTCAACAGTCCAAGCAGGTTTATTGCTGAGTCTGAGAGGGACCCCTCTGTCATGGCCAGGAGAACAAGGGAACAAAGAGAGGGTGTCTAACAGGTCAAGAGGCTTTTCATGGCAAGGGCTTTTTGAGGGGAGGGGTCAGGGGAAAGTGGGCTTCTGGCTTGCTGATGTGTCCTCTGGTGAATGCTTGTAGCCTAAGTAAGATGAAATCTAGGTCTCTTTGATACGGTAGGTGGGCTTATTCAAAAGGTGGTATTCAGGTGCAGATTCTATCATTAAGTTTTACATTGAATATGGGCAGACAGGCACAGATTCAAGGCAGTCTGTGACAGCCAGAAAGTATCCAGGTATTAGCCAACTTTGATGAGGCTGAAGTTGTTGGATTCTCCCAGAGGAGGACGCCGCCCCAAATCAGTCACGGAAGGCGTCTCTTGATGCAACAAGCAAGAGGAATTTATTCAGAGGCCAGCTAGCTGGGGTCCATGCATTAGCCCGACGCAGCGGGTCTCAGCAAGGACCCCGAACTCACAAAGCCAGAAGTTTTTATAACATTTTCAAAGGGGCAGTATTTTCTACAGTCACAATACAGTGTTTTTTTTCATAGACACATAAATTTTCGGCTGACGCCTCATCCTGGGGGTCTGATTAGATAAAATCACTTTCGGAATGTTTAGGGTGGTTCTAGCAAGATCTAAGCTTAACTGATTGAGGTTGGCTAACTAAAGGTCACTACAATTAACACTGGCTGACTAACTTGTTTTTCAAAGTTCTAGTAATTTTTCTCCTTCTAGGTTAGAAAATGGTGTTTGAGCCTTTAAGATGGCTGTGCTTATGCTAACTTTTGATTCTTCAGGTTCTACATTTCCCCACTTCTCTTTAAGGGCATTCCAATCATGGAATGTTTGTATCTTCTTGTTGGGTGAGTGAATAATATTGTTGCTTCAACATTAGTACATGAACGGCACTCACTCTTTCTCTAACAAAAGTTATCAGCCGATTCAATATGCAGGGTCCTAAAGTGAGGAGCAACACAAGGATGAGTAAGGGCCCAGCCAGAGTGGATATCAAGGTCGTAAACCACGGGCACCTAGTGAACCAAGATTCAAATAGCCCTTGGCCAGCTTCTTGTTCTCTCTTTCTCTGGTCTAGCCTCTCCCTAAGCTTTGACATTGAATCTCTTACTATTCCGGAATGGTCTGCATAAAAGCAGCATTCTTCCTTTAAAGCTGCACACAATCCTCCTTCTTTTAGAAACAGCAGATCCAGCCCTCGTCTGTTCTGCAAGACTACTTCAGAGAGGGAAGTCAGAGATTCTTCAAGTTTAGTAATGGATTGCTCTATGGTTTTTAGGTCTTCATCAATAGCTGTCCTTAGTCCCTCATAATGTTGGTTTTCTTGGATAATAGCAGCTGTCCCTGTTCCTACTCAGGCTGCGACTCCTATCTCTAACAACACAGCTAAGGTCAGCGAGACCAGCTCTTTCTTATATCTATGCCTAGGTTCAAATTCAGCTACGAATGAGAGGTCATCATGATACATCAACCTGGGCACCAGCTGAACCATGATACAGAAATCGCGGGAGGAGTTGAAGGCAGAAGTAGAGACACATGGGGTCACTCCAGTGTTACAAGCCCACCACCCTTCGGGAGGAGGGACTAGATACTCATTTTCACCTGAGGAGGTCACAGCTATGGTTTCACTACACAAAGCTTTATGGGTGGGAGGGACTGAACCTAAACATTTTCCTCTTCCAGTTACTTCAGTCAGAGTTAGCTTCTTGTGGCTTCCCCAGCTACAGATCTCGTGATGGGTTGTCCTGTTAAAACTGCCTAATAATCCCAATCCTTCATAATAAGGCGGCCCAGAAGAGAAACACAACCAACAGGATTCAGTAGTGTTAGGGTTGGTGGTATTTAAGACCTGAAAAGCCCCTTCAAGGAGGTTGAGAAGGCGTTGTCCGGTGCCAGGAAAGGAGGTGACTCGGCCAAGAGTGGAGGTGGAGGGAGTGGTGGCAGAGTCCATAGGTGGGGCTAGGGCCTGTTTTGGGGCTGGGGCTGGGAGACGCGGTTGATCCCGCAAGACAGCGTTGGGTCCTACTGGGACAGCCGGAAGAGTCTCTACCTTAAGCCTGAGCATAAACAAGACTCCATTATCATAGCCACTCTGGTAGAGTCTTAGTCCCCACATAAGCCCTTTTTCCCAGTTTGTTGCCCTTTTTCCTGCATCTGTGAAAGAGATGTCAATAGGGTTGCAGGTGGGATTAGTCGTGCATTGGGCACGAGCGGTATTCCACTGGATTTTTATGAGGCCTAGAGGAGATCTCCCTGCGCTTCCTGTCAGCCAATGGCATGTCCCTGTTTGTTCACAACCCCAATTTTTGCAGAAAAAATCTGTCTTCCCACCACACTGTGAGGCCTTGGCACTATTGACTGAGGGGGCTGGGCATACATAGAAGCAGGTATTCTGGAGCTCTTTCATGGTCCCAGAGCCCCAATGCACTGTATAATCTCGAGTACCACATCCGGGTACCCCAACTTTATCTTCATACCATGGGTCTTGTTTGAAGAGAGTGCACAAATCTACAGTGAGGGTAGGCCACCAAGTTCCCCTAGGGTGTTGTCCTGTTAACTGGACTACTACTTGTTGGGAAGCTGGGGTAATGATTTGCCATGTGAGTAACCTGGGTTCATGGGGGTTAGGTTTCTGGAAGGTGGGAAGTAACTGGGTCATTAGAATTAGAATTGTTAGTGACACAATCATTTTTACACAAGCGAAATTTAAGAGGGTTATCAGTTCGAATTACTCGCCAGTCCGGGTCTGGTTGAGGCGCTTTCTTCAGATGTGAAGCATGTATCCAGGAAGAGATGCCATCTACTTTCACAGCTGTAGGTGTGGTCAAAAGGACGATGAAGGGTCCTTTCCACCGAGGCTCAAGATTTTCCGTTCGATGTCGCCTTACGTAGACAGAGTCTCCCACTTGGAACGGGTGAGGTACTGAAATGTCCTCTGGCCGATAGGCTTCTCGGATAGAGGCCCACACTTCTTTCTGCACAACTTCCAGAGCCCGTAACCTTTCAAGCAGAAACTTATTAGTCACAGATTCAGGGGATACGTGGAGGTGAGCTGCATTTAGTGGAGCCGGGGCTCCAAACATTATTTCAAAGAGTGTTAGTCTAAAACGGCTGGGGGTGTTTCTAACTCGGAATAAGGCGAAGGGAAGGAGGACCAACCAATCATATAAACCAGTCTCTATGGATAATTTAGTCAGGGTCTCTTTTAGAGTTCTATTCATCCTTTCTACCTGTCCTGAGCTCTGGGGCCTGTATGCACAATGCAATTTCCAATCCGTCCCCAAAATCTTGGCCAATCCCTGACTTACCTGGGCAACAAAGGCAGGGCCATTGTCGGAGCCTATTACCTTTGGAATTCCAAACCTGGGAAATATTTCTTCAAGGATCTTTTTAGACACCGTCTGAGCTGTCTCAGTTTTGGTGGGGAACGCCTCTGTCCATCCTGAAAATGTGTCTAGGTAAACTAGAAGGTACTTATATCCATACTTAACAGGCTTGATCTCAGTGAAGTCAACTTCCCAGTAAGCTCCTGGGCGATCCCCTCGAAGTCTTTTCCCGGATGTTACTGGATTTTTACTCACATTTACTAATTGGCAGGGAACACAATTTCTTACAACCTTGTCAGCCAGTTTTCCTAATCCAATAACATGATAAGGGGAGTCTTGAACCAAGGTCTTTAGGTTTTTTGCTCCCAAATGTGTCAATTGATGCAATTGCCTTAAGTATTCTTCTGCCTCTCTCTTAGGCAGGACAACTCTCCCTTTTTCAGACTTGTACATCTCGTGGGGTGAGGAATTTTTAAACCCTAATTTGTTTATACAAGCAAGGTCTTCGGGTGTATACTGGAAGCTCTTAATACAAGTGGCCTCCGGGTACACTTGGAGGGGTAAGATATTCATTCCCTGGGCTGCTTGTTTTGCAGCTTGGTCTGCCCTGCTGTTTCCTTGAGCTATTAGAGAGTCACTTTTTTGATGCCCAGGGCAATGTATTATTGCCACTTCTCTAGGTCTATGGATGGCTTCTAACAAATTTAAAATTTCTTGTTTGTTTTTAACATCTCTCCCGGCAGAAGTCAATAACCCTCTCTGTCTATAAATAGCCCCGTGTATGTGAGCAGTGGCAAAAGCGTATCTGCTGTCGGTATAGACGTTAAGTCTCTTACCTTCTGCCATCTTTAGAGCCTGAGTCAGAGCGACGAGCTCCGCTCGCTGTGCAGAAGTGCCCGTTGGAAGTCCACTGGCCCACATGATTCGGTTATCATCCACTACTGCAGCTCCCGCCATTCTCTTACCATCCATAATGTAACTGCTCCCGTCTGTATACCAAGTCAGGAGTCCTGGTCCTTCTAAAGGCTGGTCTTGTAAGTCCTGGCGGGTCCCCGCCTCCTCAGCCAGGATTTCCTGGCAGGTATGAAGTACTTCTTTTTCCAAATCGGGGAGCAGAGTAGCTGGGTTTAGGATGGCGGGTGGGGCAAATTCCACACGATCATGATTCAGGAGTAAGGTCTGGTAGTGAGTCATTCTGGCATTTGACATCCATCTTTCGGGTGGTTGCCGGATTATGCTCTCCAACGCATGTGTAGCAACCACAGTGAGTTTTTGTCCCAGTGTTAGTTTGTCAGAATCTTTAACTAGGAGGGCCACAGCTGCTACTACTCTCATTCAGGCAGGCCACCCACTACTCATGGGGTCTAATTTTTTTGACAGATAGGCGACAGGTCTCTTCCAATGTCCCCATTGTTGGGTCAACACTCCTCGAGCTACTCCGCTCCGTTCGTCCACGTAAAGGACAAATGGCTTAATTACGTCTGGCAATGCTAGAGCGGGTGCTGAGAGGAGGGCTTTCTTGATATCATCAAAGGCCTGTTGTTGCTCAGATCCCCAAATAAACGGGGCTGTCCCCTTGGTAAGGGGGTACAGAGGGGCGGCCAAGGAAGCATATCCGGGTATCCACAATCTACAAAACCCCGCTGTCCCCAGAAACTCGCGAACCTGGCGTGCTGTAGTGGGGACCGGAATCTGCGTCACAGTCTGCTTCCGGGCTTTAGTAAGCCACCTTTTCCCTTTTCTCAGGGAATATCCCAAATAAATCACTTGTTGTTGGCAGATCTGTGCCTTCTTAGCAGATGCTCTATACCCTAATTTGGCAAGTTCAGTCAAAAGGGCTTCAGTGGCCTCTTGGCAGGTCTCCCGGGTGGGAGCGGCTATCAATAAGTCATCAACATATTGCAGCAAAGTTACCTGTGGGTTTGAAGCTCGGTAGAAAGCCAAGTCCTGATGTAAAGCCTCATCGAAGAGGGTGGGCGAGTTCTTGAATCCTTGTGGCAAACGAGTCCAGGTCAATTGCCCAGTAGTTCCTGTGGTGGGATCTTTACACTCAAAGGCAAACAGTGGTTGGCTGTTCTGGTGCAAGCGCAGACAAAAGAAAGCATCCTTTAGATCTAAAACTGAATACCAGATGTTTTTTGGGGCCAGGGAGCTTAGTAGGTTATAGGGATTTGGCACGGTGGGGTGAATGTCCTGTGTCCTTTTGTTAACTTCTCTTAAATCTTGTACTGGTTGGTAATCTCCCGTTCCTGCCTTTTTTACAGGCAGCAAGAGGGTGTTCCATGGGGATTGACATTTTACTAATATTCCCTGTTCCATAAGCTTCTGGATATGTGGCCTAATTCCATCCCTGGCTTCTTTACTTATTGGATATTGCCTCACAGTCACTGGCAAGGCTGAAGCTTTTAGTTCTATGATTACAGGGGGCTGGTTCTTGGCGAGCCCCATGCCCGCCGTCTCCGCCCAGGCTCCTGGGAATCGGTCGAGCCACTCCTGACTAATTCGGGAGGGCTCTGGTTCCATAAAAAGACAGTATTCGTCTTCCAATCTTATGGTCAGAATACTCAAGTTCAAAGGCTTATTTTCCTGATTAGTCACCAGAGGTTTCTCAGCTTGAAAAGATATTTGGGCTCCTACTTTGGTCAAGATGTCCCTTCCTGACAGGGGCGTAGGGCATTCCGGTATAATGAGGAATGAGTGACTTACTCGTCCTACTCCTAAGTCTACTGCCCTTCGGGTGGTCCATGCATATTGTTTCTGGCCTATAGCTCCAATCACCCAAGACTTTTTGCCAGAGAGAGGGCCCTTGTCTTTAGTTAATACAGAATGTTGAGCACCGGTGTCTACTAGGAACTCAACGGGTTGCCCCTCCACTTTCAGAGTTACCCTGGGCTCGGGGAGGGGTTCCGAGCCCCGTCCTCCCTAATCTTCGTCTTCCAGGAGAGACAACACCTTTTTTGGAGGCTTCTGCAGTGGCTTTTTAGGGCATTCTTTCACCCAATGTCCTTTCTCTTTGCAGTATGCACATTGATCTTTATCCAAAGGAGGCCGGTTGCCCAGGTGCCCTGCCTTACTAGTTCTACCACTAGAGGGCGGGCGTCCCTTACCTTCTACTACTGCGGCCAAGATTTTTGTTAAATTTCTCTCATGCTTCCTATCCCTCTTTTCCTCTTTACTTTCTTTTTCCTTTTCCTTCCTTAATTCCTTCTCTTCCTCAGTCTCTCTCTTATGATAAACTTTCTCAGCTTCTTTCACCAAATCTCTCAACGACAAATCCTGTAAGCCTTCTAGTCTCTGAAGCTTCTTTCTAATATCAGGCGCTGATTGCCCAATAAAGGCAAGAGCCACTGAAGCACTGTGTTCCTCAGAAGTGGGGTCAAAAGGAGTATACCACCTGAGGGCTTCCATCAGGCATTCTAAGAACACTGCGGGTGCCTCAGCGGCTCCCTGACTAACCTCTATTACCTTGGCCAAATTGGTGGGGCGCCTTGCAGCCCCGCGAAGACCTGCCACCAGAGCCTGGTGATAGATGGTTAGTCGCTCCCTACCTTCTGGAGAATTAAAGTCCCAGTTGGGTCTGGTCAGTGGGAACCCCCTTTCTATATCATGAGGGAGTTGCGACGGTCGTCCGTCAGCTCCAGGCACGTTCTTTCGCGCTTCCAGGAGGATCCTTTCTCTTTCTTCCGTGGTGAAGAGTACCTGTAAGAGCTGCTGACAATCATCCCAAGTGGGCTGGTGAGAGAACATCAGGGACTCTATCAGTCCCATTAGTCTCTGCGGTTCCTCTGAAAAAGGAGGGTGGTTAGCTTTCCAATTATATAAATCGGCAGAGGAGAATGGCCAGTATTGCAGAGGTTGGAAAGGCGGGTCTCCTTCCTCCCCGAGAATGGGGGCCCCATAAGACCTGAGGGGTAAAAATACCTGAAGGGTCCAATGCGGCCCCTCGGCGCCGCCGAGTTCCCTGGGCCAGTCCCGGAGCTGGCCCCGATGCCTCGGTACCAGAGGCTAGAGGCATCGGAGGTGCCGGGGCCGGTGGCACTGGGGTCTCGGGCGCCGGGGCCTCGGGCGCCGGGGCAGAGGCAGGAGGGTAAGGAGGGGGATCTTCAACCATGAGCAAGTCTTGAGTGTCAGGGTGTATTTTGGTGGTCTCTTTCCCTTTTCCCCGAGGTTGAGCCTGAGCCAATAAGACTCGAGAGTTCGCTTTCTTTCGCACCCAGGGCTTTACCCAGGGCGGTGGATTTTCCACCAATTCTTGCCAGACCACAATGTAGGGCTGCTGATCCGGATGTCCCCAAGTTGAATTCTGGAAAACAACAGCTTTTACTGCAAGCAGAGTGGAGAGGTCAAAAGTCCCCTCTGGGGGCCATCCAACATTAAAAGTGGGCCACTCGGAAGTACAGAAAGTCTGCCACAGCCCTTTTTTAACTTCTACCGACAAGTCATGAGCCCTTGCTCTCACTTCTGTCCAATGACCTAACGTCAGGCTAAGGGGGGTCGTCACGGTCTGTCCCATTGCCAGTATAACAATTATTAGACACGTAAAGGACACATAAAACAGAGACACACAGAGATTAAACACACAGCGGCCGTTTTTTGTCTTCCTCAGATTTCTGACCAAGAACCGGAAGGAATCAGTGGGCTGATACTCTCGGCGCCCAAAAACCAACCCTATCTCATCCGGTTCACTTTTGCGGAAAAACAGGTGGGAGGCCACCAGGCGTCCCTGGCCCTCCAAATTCCCCGGGGTGTCTCCCAGGGTTGCAGCCTGCGGTGCTCCAAGTACGTCTACCGACCGCAGTCGCGACCCCTTACGGGACCGGGACGGCTGCCAGACAGAGGGTACCCTTTTCAGAACTCCGACCGGTCTCACTGAAAAGCAGAACACAGAACACAGACAACTCAAGGCGCCACTAATCTTACCTCTTCCTCCAAGAACGGCTTCGGGAGTGAAGCGGGGTGAGCGCACGATCCCGGACGAGCCCCCAAATGTTGGATTCTCCCAGAGGAGGATGCCGCCCCAAATCAGTCACGGAAGGCGTCTCTTGATGCAACAAGCAAGAGGAATTTATTCAGAGGCCAGCTAGCTGGGGTCCATGCATTAGCCCGACGCAGCGGGTCTCAGCGAGGACCCCGAACTCACAAAGCCAGAAGTTTTTATAACATTTTCAAAGGGGCAGTATTTTCTACAGTCACAATACAGTGTTTTTTTTCATAGACACATAAATTTTCGGCTGACGCCTCATCCTGGGGGTCTGATTAGATAAAATCACTTTCGGAATGTTTAGGGTGGTTCTAGCAAGATAAGCTTAACTGATTGAGGTTGTCTAACTAAAGGTCACTACAATTAACACTGGCTGACTAACTTGTTTTTCAAAGTTCTAGTAATTTTTCTCCTTCTAGGTTAGAAAATGGTGTTTGAGCCTTTAAGATGGCTGTGCTTATGCTAACTTTTGATTCTTCAGGTTCTACAAAGTTCTATTCTCATTTAAACCCACTTATGTGTTCATTTCTTCTAGCTGAATCGTGGCTTAATCTGAAACAGAACAATAAACAGAAAGTCAAATTATCCTGTCATTTGTATCTCTTTTGGTAAAACCTTTGTAACTATACTACACTTCCTTTAGGATCATGTGCTTTCCTTTTTGAAGAGATGACTTATGAATTTTAAAAATGCATTTTCTCAAATAATAATGTCCCTGTGTTAGGCAGGAAAATAGGTAAGAGTGGGGAGGAGAGAGGATTAAGGTCAGTAGAGCCCACTACATGCGACACAAAATGTTAACCAGTTAAAACTAGAAACCCAGAAAAGACTCAGAGTTAATGAATTCATTAGATAAAGCTCCAAAGGCCAGGAGCAACTTGGCCTAGAATGTTTGAATATTCCCCAGATAAGGAAAAGTATCTGAGCACAAATCATGTCTTAATTGTGTCAATTAGATCATGTCATTGTAAGATTTACTTTGGCCTGCTAAAAGGCCCAGCTGTAAACAGCATAATAAAGACAGGAAAAATTCCACCTTGAAGCTAAAACTGCATTTTAAAACCCAAGAAGTTAAAAAGTAAGGTTCTTAACATACTCTTTAGCAAACAGACAATAACTCAGCCCACCTTGGAGGAAGGGCTGGCAGTCTTGATTTATATGCTCCCAGACAGGGAAGCTACTATCTTGGGAGGGAACCAGAGCAGTAAATTTCTTATGTTAATTTTGCAGTACTATCTGGAAGACTGATAAGAAGAGACTTAATGTTTCATCAAGGATGAACATTCTAGGACTACTTAACAAGTCCACACCCCTAGCCCTCTGTCACATTCATGAAAATCCTCAACCTCCTATAAAAGCCCAGACACTAAACCTTTCAGGGCGCAAATCTCTCTAAGGTCACCCATACTTTTTAAGTGCATAAACTTTCTCTCCAGCCTTTCAGGATTTTTTTCTCTTTGAGGTCGCATGTACTTTCTGAGTGTGTAGCCTTAAACTTTCTCCAAATTTTCAGGGTGCCTCTCCTACCTGAGGTCACCTGTATTTTTTCTCTCTTTTTACGTAACTTTAAATAAAACATGATCTGCTTGAATACTGTGTCTCTGCCCTTCAATTCTTTGTTGCAGCAGGGGCAAGAACTGAGGAAAATACACAATGACCCACTAACACTTGCAAGGCATGAAGCTAGGCCAGGGCACCAGAGAGGGAAGGTGAGGGAATTAGGTGAGGCTGGAAATTAATATTTTCTACTCATTACCCATGCAACTGACAGTGTCTGTTCTGGAGGCCTATCTGACAATTTGCTCCTCACTGTAAAAACTTCTCTATTGCCTTCAATATTTCACTCTCTTATCTTCATGGATATAGGCAATATTGATGCACATATCATGGGCAATTGTGAGAGGGAGGTAATGGGATCTAGAAATCTCACCTCACTGTTCACTAGACCTGCAGGGCCAAAAGGAGGCTTAGAGACCCCTTTGGAATTCTAAGCAGTTTGCCCAGTAAATCTTAAGACTCAGATTTCAGCAGAACTAGCCCCTGTCATGCCTAAAGCCAAGATTAAATCTATTTAAAGTTCAACCCAAGTAACTAGACTCACCACGAATAACAATTAGAAAGCATAAAGCACAAAGAGAAGATGAGGATGGAAGTAGACCTTGTGGTTGCCCAGCAGAGGAAGAAGCACTGAGGTTTCCATTGTTAATGATTTATTAAAGGAGGAAAGAAAGGCACTAGCTCTGTAATTCTCCCATTCAGGAGCAGTTGTCCTTATGATCAGGATCACAGCCAGAGCACCAGCATATGATCTGGACTTCTAGGATGATATGCTTGTATCCCCCAAATTAATATGTCCAAGCAGGCAAACAGGAGGCAGATACAGTAAAGGAGGTTGAGATTAAAGTCTTATGGTACTTTCCTTGTCTTTGGCAGATGGTCTACATATTATCTATGCCCCCTATCTCAGTTCTTCTCTACTGGCAGAAATATCTGGGGAAAAATACTCTTGTTTTCAATTTCCTCTTTCTACTTATCATTACTGGGTATTCCTTTCCCTCCTACCATCAATATTTGTCTGTCTTCTGTCCCATTTTCTCTGGACCTTGCCCAAGGAATAACTAGTTGAGATGGTTGAGGAAGATGATTGCATAATATGTTCCCCATTTCAGATAACATTTATATTTTAACAAGAGCCTTTAATCCTTTATATTAAAAAGTGGCAAGCTAAGGAAAGGGCAACACTTTGGGGATGGGACTCTTCTTGCTGCTTTTTATATCACTGCACAGAGCTGGCCATCTGTTTCTGAAAGAAAAAAGAGGGAATAGGTGAAAGAAAAAGAGGGGATGAGAACTCAACAGTCCAAGCAGGTTTATTGCTAAACCTGAGAGGGACCCCTCTGTTCTGGCCAGCAGAACAAAGGAAAAGGGGCCTCTAATAGGTCAAAAGACTTTTTATGGCCAGGGTTCACATTGGGATTTTTGAGGGGAGGGGTCAGGGGAAAGGTGGGCTTGTGGCTTGCTGGTGTGTCCTCTGGTGAATGCTTGTAGCCTAGGTAAGATGACACCTAGGTCTCTCTGAGATGGTGGGTGGGCTTATTCAAATGGTGGTACTCAGGTCCTGATTCTATCATTCCTGGCTCTTAAAGGGTACAGAAAGATGGGTCGCCATTCTTCTCTTGGCTACTTCCTGCTGAGAGGGGCAATGAAGGGGGTTTTCTGATATTTTGAAGCAGGAAGGCCATTTGGAGGTGTTCTTGAGTAATTGCCTGGGAGATGGCCGCCATAAAAATCTTTGGAATAGGTTATTTAAGCAGGGAAGGAAAAGAAAAAGGAGGGTGATAAAGGTGAATGCAGCCAGGAGAGGTATAAGGTAACTGAGGGTTGTACTTGGGCTGGGGAGAGAAGGGTTAGAGCCCGTAGCTGAGGAGGTCGGAGAGGTTGTGTGAGGAGTGTACTTAGAGGGGTTGGTGGAAGGCAATTTTTTGGCTTCAGGGATAAGGAGTGCAGCTGACACTAGGACCTGTAATCAGAGAGGCCAGCCTTTAATCACAAGGTCAAGTTGTTTGGTCAAATAGGCAACAGGCTCGAGGAAGTCCCCAGCTGATTGTGTGAGTAGCCCTAATGCTTGTCCCTTTTTGCTGGTTAAGAAAAGAAAGATTTGTTAGGGTTAGATAAAGTCAAAGCAGGTGCCTTGAGGAGTGCTCACTTAACCCAGAAAGAAGCAGGAATTAAGCCTGTCTCTGGCACTCTTTCTTGGGGATCCCTATGGGATGCTTTGTAAAGGGGCTTTGCAATGGGTGAGAAATTTTGAATCCAGAGTCTATTTTAGACCCTAAAATAGCTAATAAACCTTAGAAAGGAAGGAAGATCTCACTTTTTGGTGGGTAAAGGGAGATTATTAATAGCTGGGTTTTGGAAGGTGGGTATACAGCGAGTGGAAGGGGTGAGGTCAAGACCAAGGTAAATGACCTTTTGCTGTACTAGTTGAGCTTTGTGTTCTGAGACACAGTATCCCTTTTCCCCAGGAATCTAAGGAGGGAGTTAGTGTGGGATATATAATCATTTTTTGAGGGGTTGCAAAGCAAAAGGTCATTGATGTACTGGAGCAGGCAGCTAGGGGCACAGTTGAGAGATTGGAGGTCCTTTTGTAGTGTTTGGCCAAAGAAGTGAGGACATATAAATTAAGACTTCCTGCCATGCCTTAAGATAGGCTGTTGGGCTATTGTCTGATTACAGAGAATATGTTAGGAATTTTACTTCCCAACTCTTTGCTTTTTAAAATGGAACCTTAGCCTTAAGATGGAGTTCCTCCTGTTCTTATTGCACTGTTTATATCACAGCATTTTTCATTAAAGGCAGGAAAAGTTAATCATGATGCTTGTCCCATGTCTCTTCCCCACCTCATTCACCCCTCAAGGAATGTGGACCCTTGAAATCTTTCAAGGGAAAGTGGGCATCACTCTTCTGTAACTGCTTCCTGCTGAGAACGGGCATTGTCCCTGCCTGTGTGTCCAGCAGTTCCTTGCTGCTTGTCAGGGAAAGGAGGGGTCATGAGCAGTTTTAGCAGAGGCAAACATGGGCAAGGGCACATAAAAGGAGGATGCAACTAAGTGGTGGGATTGCTGTGTTTGTCCTCATCAACATTAAGGGGGATTGAAATCCCCTTCTGAGCAACATCTGGAGTTTGACTTTTTTGTACTGGAGGAAACAAAAATTTGACAAAGAGATTAAGAATGAATGGCTGAATATGAGGACTAGAAATAGTAAAACTCTAATTGAAATGATGGGAGAAAACTGAAACATTTGGAGTCATAGCCAGGTACTCTGAGAAAACTAAAATCCAGGATCTAGTCTATTTTACAATGAACAGTGTTAGAATCTAACAGTGATAAGGCTGTACTATTGAAACACAATACTTTCTCTCTAAAATTACCCTAATTTTTAATAATATAAAGTAAGTTTAGCATTATAACAGTTGGCCTGATTATTTATATAAGTGCAGCAATAACAGCCATTGATGGCACAGGCTCTTTTAAGTGTGCTTTACTGGAACTGTGTATAAGGAATTTCAGATGGAGCTTTTAAAGGCCTCTTAAGGCCAGGACAGTCAAGCCACACTTGCCATCAGGTTTTGCCAGCAGTACCTGTAGATTTGGGTGAATTCCTCTCTTCTCAAGGTCCCCAAGATATTTTGAAGTCCCTGCACCTGCCAGGAAGTGACCTTCCTTACTTAACTGGAAAGGCTGCTGGGAACCCTGTAAGCAAGGTACCAGGCCAATTCTTCCAAGAGGCTTTGTTGGCTCCATAAATTCAATCTTAGTTCCTTAATGCTGTCTGTTTATATCTGAGTTTATGCACATGTCCCAAATATTCCAGTCAAAGCCTTGGCAATATAACCAGTGTTTTCAGTTGGTCTTATCACAAGGACAGCAGATTCCTATTGAACTTATGCAAATAAAAACATTGCCATAAAATAGGAAAATAGCCATTGAGAGTCACTAAATTCTAGGGGGATTAGGTAGAGAAAGATAAATGTTTCAATTCTGACTAAACTGTTGTAAGATAGCTTAAGAGAAAAAGGTTAAAACAGGCACTTGTTTTTCTGCTCAAGAGATTAGTGATATTTGCATAAAAATTTAAGTAATCTTCCACAGTTTACTTAATTTCATGTAACTAATTTTTGGTCTGTTTGAATCTAGTTCTTTACTCATTCAGGAGTAAAACAGTAACTATAAATGACAAAAGACTTAGAAATGGGAATGGTTAAAGATCTGATGAGAGCTTATAAGACAGTTGACATAAGGATGTTTGGGTATTTCTGTAACATATAAACTTAGCTTTTATCTCTTTTAATATTAAGATTTCATTTCCTTAAATACATAGACAACTCATTGAGCTCTTAAACATGAGAAATAATTTTCATACAATTAGAAAAACCCTTCACAATTTTTCAATATTCAGAGCAGACTAATAGTTCAAGAAAACTTTGTACTTTTAACAAACAGAAAACAAAATTCTAATTTTGCTGTGTACTTCATATCAAGACTTACTTGCTTTACTCACAGAGCATGACCATATCAAATTCTACCACAAACTGTCTCCAACCTTCCTTTTACATTCAGAATTCTCCCTCTTTAAAAAAATAGCTGTACTTTAGAGCAGTTACCTTCTTTTACCCTCAATAAAATGAATTTCCATTCCTTTCACCTTCCCTTATCAAAACACACATCTTTTCTATCATGCAGAGATGTTTACTTTATTATTTTTCAGTAAGTTTAATTAGAACTTGAAACCATTATGAACTTTAATTTTTAGGGAACACTGAGAAGAGGTAACCTATTGTAAACTGTTATACTAGCATTCTTTATATTGGCAATCAGTAATTAATGTTTCATTATTTTATATTACTTGGGAGTGACTTAATTCATTAATTTGACTTATTACTTAGCAAAACTTTAAGGTTTCAGGTTACCACAAAGATTCATAAGCTGTTTTAGGTATACACACTGTAACACACAATTATTATTAAGAAGTTTATTACTACACTTATTTAATTTACTCATTCCTAACAACCATGCTAGTTTACAAACAAAAGTTTCACCAAACATTAGACAAAGACAAGCCTCTCTTTAAGCAATTTTTTGAAAGATTTAACAGATAACATCAACTTAAATGACTTTAGGCAAACCTAGGCAGCTGATAACCATAAGGACATGTCTGTTTTAGTTAAACAAAGATTAGAATTAATGCTGAGTACGTTCTTTCAGAAGTTCTGGAAGTTTTGCAATGACCAATTTTTCCAAGCACTTGTCTTTAAATCAATTAATTTTTAGCAGTACCATCCAGAGGTAGAAAAAGTATCTTATCAGTCCTCTGGGTAATTCTGCAAAATTAACATAAGAAATTAATTGCTCTGGTCCCTACCCAGGATAGCAGCTTCCCTTTGGGAGCATATCAGTCAAGACTGCCTGCCTTGCCCCCAAGGTGGAGGATTACCAGAAAGGAGTGAGTCAAAGTAGTATGGACCAAGGAACAATAAAAAGGAGGGGTTTGGGCTGGTGTTTCTATTAAGACTTTCATTCCAAAAACCAAGACAGAGGAAGGGAGCAAAGGTCCCAAGTATCCAGTAAGCACAGAGAGGCTGGTCCCCGTGTCAACCAAGAAAGAAACCTGACACCCGGCCACCACCATTGTTACCCGTGGCTCTGCTGGTGTCATCATGGAGGGGGTTTTGGAAACCAGACCCTGTAATTTGGTCACTGAAGACAAGGCCATGAGTGCCACCAGGTCGTCTCTAGATGTATCTGGTTGCCTGGAGAGGAGATAACTCAAGGGAGGGGGTGACTTCCCTAGAGTGCAATCCACTTTCCAGTGACACTGCTGTCTGCAGTTTGGACATGGCTTTGTAGGATTCTTGGATATAAGTCCAGGGAGAGGAAATCCTGGGGCAAAAATCCTCTAAAAACCGAAATCAGTCAAAGGGAGACATAAAGTTTAAAACGCATTTATTGTTTACAAACTGCAGTCCAGGGCCGACTCTCTCTGTTCCTGAAGAAGCAAGCAAGTCCCTCCCTTTAAACTCTCTGGTTCAGACACACCCTAGGTTACCCAGGTAGTTACCCATTGACATGGAGATGAGCTTCTCTCCACCCCTGAGGATATGCAAATGAACCAAAGCCAGGTGAGATATTCTGGAAATGTTACAATTTTACCCACAGACCACCCCTCCAGAATCTCGCTTTACAATCTATTCATTCCTCCTCTTTGGCAATGGTTCCTGGGTGAGAAACTGGAACATTGTAACCAGACTAATGACATAACAATAGAAACAGTAATAAAATCATGACAATCCTCAAGCTGGAGGATTCAGCTAGGTTCAAAGTCTTATGCAGATTAAGTCCAAAGCTCATCATTCCACTGGCAGGCAGTAGCTGAGGGTTCAGAGCAATCATCACATGGCAGCTGCAGCCAGGGGTCCCATTCAGGCCACAAGGACTGTAGGAGAAAATAACCTTAAGGGTGATAAGATACATGTTTTAATGATGCCAGCATAAGGAAATCTTGTCTATCAGGTAGGATACATACAAGAGAGTGGTCTTGTGATAAAACAGTGGCAGGAATGGAACCTAGCCCTGGTCTAGTGTACAAGACTTTCACCCCTGTCCCTGTGGGAGTTACAGATGGGTCAATATATAGGGCTACAGGATGTACATACACTGGCCATAAAGGTAAAACAAAACTTCCCTGCAAGATGACCTTACCTCCTGGATGTTTTGGGTACACTACCATGATCTTTGGGGGCCATTCAGCTATTACTCCAGGAATACACATGAGGCCAGCTTCCAGGCCTTTTCCCCAAGGTGCCAGAAGGGCCAGCCATTGCTGGTCCATGTGTCAAAATGTCCAGGGCAAGTTCCATTCAACAGTGTCTCCAGGGCTTAATGCAGTAGGAGCCGGCAGCAGGAGCTGGCAGCAGGATGTTGCTCTGCTGGCTTTATCCTGGTTTCAATACCTCTTCTTTGGTTTGGACATACAATTGTAAAAGAGAGGCAGCAAGGGGTGCGAGCATATCCACAGGACTCAAAGCTCCTTCACGTGGCTTCTCATTCATATGCTAAAGCACTGTCCATAGGTGAACTGACCAACCACGTAGACTACTGGTGTCCAACTTCAGGCCAGATTTCAACAAAAGGTTGTGCCTCTCTATCATGCCTGCCCTGATAGGATTATATGGTACATGAAATTTCTACTTTAGTCCAAATTGCTGACCCATTCTTTTAACGCATGTCCAGTAAAGTGGGTACCTTGATTGCTCTCAATCACCTGTGGCCAGCCAAAAGCTGCAAAGCGACATTCTAGGCCCCTCTTGGTGGTTTGCTGATCTGCATGATGTGCAGGAAAAGCAACCAATAGTCCAAAAGCCATGCCACACAAGTCATGGCATACCGATATCCTTCTGATATGGGCAGAGGCCAAATATAGCCTATTTTCCACCTGACAAGGGGTACTGGTCCCCTTACTATTGTCCCATGTAGCTGTGGGACTCAGTGTAAGTCCTTCTTAGAACACACAAGCACTCCTTCTGGGCTCTGTTGACATCTTCAAAGGTCAATGGCAAGCCCAACTGACAGGCTACAGCTGACATTGTCTTTTGCCAGCGTGCAACAAATGCTGGTGTAGCCATGGGGCCACATCAGAGGCAGGCTTTCCTTTTAGCCAATGCACCTGGGTCAATGTGTCTGCTTCATCATTTCCTGGGTATGCCAAAGACAAATAACCAGTCACGTGATATACAGTGACAGTCTTAGTCTGACCAGTGGCCCATAGGTCTTGCCAAAACACTTGCCCCCAAAGGGGCCAGTGACCAACCATCCAGTTGGCATGATACCATGTCCATAGTCACAGAGTCAAGCCCCAATGGAAAGCTCAGCTATCAGTGTAGACAACCATGGGGGAAGAAGGTTCCTGGGTGATCACGAGCCATACTGCCTGCAACTGAGCTCACTGACTGCTCTTCCCCTCTACATCCTCCATCCATATTGTCTTAGTCTTAGGATGGAAAGATACAGCCCACCACTTCGGGGGCTGCCCACGACTAGAGCCATCTGTATACCAAGCATCTTCAGGTATAGGGGCTTTTCCCTCATGATAAGGAGTCTTGGCTACCAAGGGCTGAAAAGCAAGTTGTACCTTCTTTCCACTGGTATTGGTCACTGGCCCAATAAACATTGGCATTCTCCACTTAAGGGGCTAGTAGAGAGAGTATGCACTGCTGTAAATATGTGCCACATTTGGCCACTGTAGCTGTCTGTGCCATGCCACTCTGTGACATTTGGGTCCAGTCTCACACCCATCCTATGATGGGATAGGTGGTTATTAAAATGGTTGGAGCTGTTCCAACAATGGGCTCTGTGCTTCTCTATCAAGATATACTGGACCTCTGCTCCTTTCCGTAGTTGTGACCAGAATCCAACAGGTTGGCATGTCCATTCAAGCCACTGCCAAAGACCCCATCCATAACCATCTTCAGTTCCATGAACATATAGTTCACAGGGCCTTGATGAGTCCATTACATTCAAGGCTTGTACACCCTCAACTGCCCACTTGGCAGCAGTAAAAGCATCTGCACATGTCTCATCCCAGGCCAACCTGATGCCCTTCTGTACCAACTGGTATAAGGGCTTCAGAATTTGGGCCAAGTGCAGGATATACACTCTCCAGTAGCCCAAAAGAACCAAAAACTCCTGTAATACTGCCACAGTGGTAGGGGTGGGGAAAGCCTGGACCTTGTCTATAACTGCTTCAGGAACAATTTAGTTTTACCCAACCAGACAACCCCCAAGAATTTTACAGACAAACTGGGACCCCAAACCTTGGTACTGTTCACAGACCATCCGTTTTCCTGTAGATGTTGCAACAGTCTAGGAACTGCCCCTTCTAAATCTGAAAGAGAATAAGATGTGAGCATAATATAATCAATGCACTGATATAACCACACTGTTTGCAGTTTCCTCCATGTGGTCGAGTCCTGTGCTACAAGTCCATGACAGATGGTGGGATGGTGGAGATATCCCTGTGGAAGGACAGTGAATGTCCATTGCCGGCCTTCCTGTGTGAAGACAAACTATTCCTGGCTTTTCTGTGCTATGTCAATACAGAAGAAAGCATTAGCAATGTCTACTACATAATGATAGGTTCCCAGTTCATGGTGAGGTTGTCCAGAATGTCTGCTAGAGAGTGGACAGCAGCATGCAAAGGAAGTGTGACTTTATTCAATTCCCTGTAGTTTACAGTCATACACCAGGAGCTGTCTAACTTTCTCACTGACCACACTGGGGAATTAAAAGGACTATGAGTGGGCCTTATGATGCCCACCCTCTCCAACGCCTGTAGAGTTTCTCTGATTTCCTTGTGCCCCCCAATACAATTTATACTGCTTAATATTTGTCATCCGCCAAGGTAAAGACAGAGCTACAGATGGGTGCTTGGCATTTCCTCTAAGAATTGCCTTTACCACACGTACCCTCAGTCTGAACTCACCTGCAGTGGTCTGTAACCACAGGCACTGCAGCATATCTACCCCAAAAATATATTCAGGGACGGGAGAAATGTACACGGTACACTCCTTTGGGGGTAAACACCCTATTCCCAATGCGATTTGGGCTTTCTTCACTCTAATTGCCTTACCGCCATTGCCATCTATCACAGCAAGAGTCCCAGGAAAATGCTCAGTGTTGCCATGAATCAAAGAACACTCAGCTCCTGTGTCCAGAAGTTCCAGGGCACATTGTACATTCACAGGGAACCAATGAATTGCTAATTCTACATGGTGTCTCTGGTCCACACCATGTGCCCTAGAGAGGGGACTTTAAACCCCCTCAGCTGAACCATGATGCCCAATCACCCTCCTGTGGGGATTAGGGCTCAAGCCAATCCTGAGTACTGTCTCCCATGAAATTTTGCAGGGACAGAGGCTGGGCATGAGGCCTTGACTCTGGTTTCCATGTCCTGGACCTCAGTGGCTGGAACTCCTGCTCTGGCTTTAATTGGTGCCACAGTTCTAACAATGTTCTATTGATCTGCCCATTGAGTTTTTCTTTCACTACTCTGGCCTTTATCAAATCAACCCACATTGGGGTCCTTGAGACCTTCACGGAGCTTTTTGCACTTTTCCTTTCAGTCATGGCCCATACTTCCCTCCATGCAATTATTGTTTCAACCTCTCCCAGATCTGCAAAGTATGAGTAGCCTCACTTATGGGTTGCCCTCTGTGGGGGGCAAGAGTATTAACTAGGGACCCAAAGAGAGATGGGGAAGCTGTATGCAGCACCAAGTTTCTCATTCCTATAGTGGACACCTCCTCATCAGGGCCCTGAGGGTCCATATTGTAGATGATGCTTTTCATACCCAGTTCCTACAGTACCTGTTGGAGCTCTGCATACGTTTTCCAACTACTGGGAAAATATGGTAAATCACCCTGATTAGGCCAAACTATCCTGATGGCAGCTGTCAGCCATTCCAGGAGTGTCTGATTCCCTGAAGCGTTATAGGCATTTTGCAACCAGTGCTGGAGGGAAGGGTGAGTCGTCAGGGAAGCCATTCTACTCATCTAAGTACCTGACACAATGTTTTCCACCCCAATATCCCAGAGACGTAAAAGTCATGTAGGCAGAGATTTCAATGGCCTCTGCCTATACCAGATGCTCTTGTCCACCAGCTCATCCTGTGTATAGGGGCGGAGCATGGAGTGCTCCACAACCTGGGGAGGGGGCTGCTCCTCCCCCTGAGGAGCCAACAGTTGTTTCATTTTTATTTTCTTAATTACAGCTGGGCAGCCCTTTAAAACAGAAGAAGATGGTACCTCCGGCAGTGGCGTGGGTAGCAGATCTGCCGATGGCCCCGCCTCCTCCTCTTCTCCACCAATGGCTCCTCCTCCACCATTTCTGGGGCTGAAGGCACTACTTTTTATACCCCTCCCCCATGGCCTCCCGCAACATGGCTTTTCCTGACATCTTCCCCCTCACCGCTGCTAAGGAATCTTCTAGGAGCATGACCTGCCTTTTCAGTAACTGTCTCTCTTCTTCAACAGTATTGCATAGGTTATTGTCCAGCTCCTCCAAGTAATGCTGAAGTGTGTCTCTCTCCCACCTAAGTCCATTGATAATCCTCTTTCTCCTGTATTACATTTTCCACTATCTCGATGAAAATAAACCGCATGATGCCAGCTGCTACACGGCCCCCTATGGACTCCAAGCCGTCTTCCAACTCATGAAGGGCTAATTCTGCAGCTTCCGGTGTTTCCACACTTGCTGAGTTCTGGGGAAGGCCCCACCCCTCTAAGAGGTACTTTACCCTAGACCAATTCCCCACTAGGGTTTCCCAACTTGGAAGCCTGTCTTGCTAATGGGTTTCAGCCCCAGGCAAGTGCGCTATGGATTCAGTGTGACCAAAGAAATTGACAGCAAAACGTTCTTGGGGTGAAAGGGTTTATTACCTGACTTGCTCTCTGATGGTAAGTGGAGCACAGCGTCTCTGCCTCTGCTCTCCTGTAGCCTTGCATGCCTGCCACCGTGTTGTACCCAGAGCACCTGGCAGAGCTCTTTTTATAGAGTCAACAGCCATGTATTGCCCACAGGTGTGCAGTGAGCTAGTCAACCATGGGGAGGTGAGAATCCTGGCCACAGGAACTCTCATTTTATCCACAAAGCCCCACAGGTTGGGGAAATAATAACAGGTGAAGGGGCACCCTCTGCTGCTGCATCCACTGGGGCCTCCCCACCATCCACAGGAGCAGCCCTCCCAAAGGTCGTCCCCATTATGACAGATTTTGGGGTCAGATGCACCTGCCGACTGCCACCAGATGTAACTTTGGGGAGAGGAAATCCTGGGGCAAAATACCTCTAAAAACTGAAATCAGTCAAAGGGGGAAATAAAGTTTAAAACACATTTATTGCTTACAAACTGTAGTCCAGGGCCATCTCTCAAATCTGCTTCTGGAAGAAGCAAGCAAGCAAGCCCCTCCCTTTAAACTCTCTGGTTCAGACACGCCCTCATCTGCCCAGATAATTACCAATTGACATGGAGATGAACTTGTCTCCACCCCTGAGGATATTCAAATGCACCAAAGGCAGGTGAGATATTCTGGAAATGTTACAATTTTACCCACACTGTGATTAGGGGAAGCTTTTTCAAGTAGCCCTGATTGCCACAGTGGAAACAGCTGCTAGGTGGGTGTGGGGTGAAGACTTTTTCAGGCTTGTTAGTGGGAGGTCGAACTAGGGAGGCCAGAATCTGATATCTGGCTTTAGCCTGTTTTTCTTTCTAAGTTTTTTGTTCCTTATCCCGGTTGTTGGAAACATTAAAGGGAAGGTCTACAAGCTCTTTTTGGGGTGTTTCGGGTCCATTTTCTAATTTTTGGAGCTTTTTACAAATATCTATGTAAGACTGGGAAATGATGTGGAGGTGTGGGAGTATAAGGCCCTTGGGGAGTTAGGGCTGGTGTTTGTGTGTTTGATCATGGCCTTTGAAAGGCAGTTCATAAAAAGGACTGGGATTTTATCTGCCCCCTGAGTAATTTCCTTGAGATGCTTATAGTTGACCTGTTTGATACAACTCATCAGCATGATTTTTGGCTGCATGTCAAATGTATTTCCTCTCATCATCCACGAGAGTGGATGAGAGGATGAGGTAAATGTCCCCCCCAAGTGATGCATACATTTGAGTAACACGGATGAACTCTTTCCTGATCTCATGTTCAATACACTCCAGATCATTAATTGAAAAACAGACATGAACACAAACAGGCCTTTCAATGCCTGCTACCTCATAGAGGGCTAGTATAGGGTGAGAAGCGGTCTTGGGAGGTATTGGGTGGAAGTGAGAGTGCAAGAGCATGTTTGAGGCTGGGGATGGGGGATTTGGAGAGGGGTTTGGGTTAGAAGAGGCACATGTGCTGATGGATATCAGAAAGGAGGAAGGGGAAGGGTGTTTTGCAGAAGCCAACAGTGGGGAGGGATTTGGATTTTGCTGAGGCTGCTGGCAAGGAGGAGGACAATAAGGTGGAGGGTAACAGAGAAGGGAAGAGGGAGTTAAAGGCACAAAGTTGTCAGGATTAGGGGTAGCGGACTTTTGTTTGGCAAGAACTTTAGAGAGTTTTTGTTCAGCTCTTACCTGAGCTCTTAAAGTCAGCAAAAGGCATAGAGTATGCAAAAGGCATAAAGGAGTGCTTTGGCCAGGCAATCCTCCCAGAGTTTTGGGAGGCTTGTCTGGGGACAATAGGAAGTTAAGGTACCTGGGGAGACTACCAAATTAGTTAGGAAAGTTCATTTCTGGTTGCCTGGGCTGAGGTAGGCAGCTGTAAGAAAAAAAGAAGAGAAAAAAAACCTGCAGTGCTGAGAAAGAGGATTTGACCCTAGGCTATGTTTCTCCTGCAGGCTAGGTGGAGAGGTGGTTTCTCAGTGGGAGGTCAGACTTAAGTGGAAAATAAAGGGAGGGTGAAGGTTTGGGATCAGGGAACCTCTGACTTTACTGTTCCTCTGGAGAAAATTATCAAGAATTCAGATAATTTGGAAATAGAAATTGCCTTCACCTGGCCAGTGTGACCCATTGTGGAGTTTATATTGAGGCCACATGGAAGTAGAGTAGAAGAGCAATTTTTTTTGGTTTAATTCTCCTTTTAATCCCAAGTTTGAAAGATTACATTGGAGACAGCTGAGGGGATGTCTTTGAGGGAGAATTGCCTATTGTGGGAGGGTGAGAAAGGGTGGCAGGAGTTTGGGAAGCATGCTGCTGGGAGGTCTCCCTGCAATATGTTTCCCAACAGGAGTCTGTAGGCTCCTGGAGCCAGACAAAATTTTCCTGCACATCTAAAGGAAGCATCCCCTCAGGCAGAATGCAGGAGGTCCCCTAATGATGTTCTCAACTGGAGAACAGAGAGGAAGGGAAAGGATAAAGGAAAGGTGACTGGACCAACTTTCTCTCAGCACCAAGAGAAAGCTGATGAGAGGCCAAAATCTTACCCTCTTGGGAATTGCAGCCTTTGGTGGATGTGTAGATTGAGGTCTGGCAAGATGGTCTTTGGACTAGAGTTCGTGAGGGAGTGTTGGGTGAGGGAGGTAAGGGAAATGGGACAAGACACAGGAGGTTCTCAGGACCTAGGATTTATCCCAGGATGAACTGTCACTGCACACTGCTTCCTAGGCTGCAAAAGGGCCCCCACTTTCAGCTCCTGTTCCTGGGTTTTGGCACCAAATGAAAGAAAAAGAAGGGATAGATGAAAGAAAAAGAGTGGATGAGAACTTAACAGTTCAAGTAAGACAGGGACCATGGGCTTAGACAGAATAGGGTGAGGACCTCTGGGAAAGGAAAGGCAATATATTTACAGTTAGAGCAATGTAACTACGTGCAAGGAAACCCCCTACCAAAACTGTGTTAAACATTAAGCTCTAGAGTCATTCTTCAGTGAGATCAGTTGATACTCCTCAGATAAAAGAAAGTAGCCCGTGTTTTATTATGCTAATTATTTGTAATCATGTATAAGACTCACTTTAGCATGCTAAAAGGGATTTAATCTCATCAAGAACAAACATCCTGAGGCCATTTTTAACAAGTCCACACCCCAAACCCTTTATCAGTTCCCCAAAATCCTCAACTGCCTATAAATCACCTAGACAATGCACCACCCTGGACTCTCTTGTCCCCTCCTGGCATGAGTCAGGAGTTCTTTCCTCTCACTTTATTTATACATAAAGTCCTCTCCCTAGCTCTCCTACCTTGGGTGTTTGCTAAGTTCATTCTTTGACTCCGTAAACAAAAATCCCGGTATCACAAGCAGGTTTATTGATAAACCTGAGAGGCACCCCTCTGTTCTGGCCAGCAAAACAAAGCAAAAGGGGCCTCTAAAAGGTCAAGAGACTTTTTATGGCCAGGGGTTTTCTGACCATAAGGGGTTTTAAGCCCCTCAGTGGGCTTTCTGAGGGGAGGAATCAGGGGAAAGGTGGGCTTGTGGCTTGCTGACATGTCCTCTGGAGAATGCTTGTAGCCTAGGTAAGATGACACCTAGGTCTCTCTGAGATGGTGGGTGGGCTTATTCAAAAAGTGGTACTCAGGTCTGTATTCTATCAGTTTCACCCTATGAGTAAGGCTTGCCCAGTACAGCAGAGAGCCATACAGACAGTCTTAACAGCAAAGACACTACAGCCAGTTTCCTATTGTATATTCTCTGGGTAGGGTCCTAATGAGTTAATAATGCAGAGTACAAACATAACAAGCTGAGTTTATAATATATGGCTAGAATCAATGAGGAGAATTTGAGTTTTCCTTGAATTATCCACGTTCTTTTCATACACATATATGGCTTTGCTGTCTCCCCTAGGAATGCTAAAGTAACATCTAATATAGTATTTGTTGGGTCCATGCAATCGACCTCCAAATAACTGGGAGATGTGTGAATGCAAAAGCAAGAGTGTTTATTGGGTAGCCAGCATGCTGGGGTCTCACACTTGCAGGTGGAGACCCCAAAGTACAAGTTCGTTCTTCTTTTATACACAGGAATGGGGTTGTGTGCAGAGCGGGCCATGCGCAGAGCTGGCCATGTGCAGAACGGACCTAGATATGACCTGACCTTTACTGCAATTGGTCCCAACTTGTCACTTATAAAATGGAGTAGCTTATGTTAAGACCCTTTAGTCAGGACTCTTCATTCCCCCCTTGAGTTTTATTCTACTTCAAATCTTTGAAGTAATGGAATAGGGTCTTCCTTACTCAAGGGCCTGTACTGAGATCTAAGGACCATGAGTTGGACAGTGGAGATCTGTTTCTGTACAAATAAGGGAGGGGCCACATGTAAGAGCTAGTATCAGAAGTAAGAGGGGACTTGATACTGCTAATAATAAAGTTGTTAGCCATGGGGACCAACTGAAAAGACTTCTTGGACCTGAAACAAAGCTTGCAGGGAGGAAAGAAAGTTTTTATCATTTTGCTCAGCTAACAGATCCACTCACAAATTGGGAAGGATCGGGGGAGGCCTGCCAAACAGGATTTCAAATGGGGTCATGCCCAATCTATAGGGAGTGTTCCTGACCCTGAACAGAACAAAGGGGAGGAGAGTAGCCCAGTCACTGCCAGTTTCTAGGGTTAATTTGGTTAAAATCTCCTTAATGGTCTGATTCATTCTTTCTACTTGACCTAAGCTTTGGGGATGATATGCACAGTGTAGTTTCCAATTAGTTCCCAATATATGACTCAGCCCTTGTGTTACCTGAGAGATGAAAGCTGGTCTGTTGTCTGATCCAATAAAAGCGGGAAGGCCATACCTTGGAATAATGTCTTCCAGGAATTTCTTGGCAACTACTACAGCAGTTTCTCTTTTGGTTAGAAAGGCTTCTACCCATCTGGAAAAGGTATCTACCTAGTTCGACGAAGCCAGGAATCCAGAGGCGGCAGAACCCCATTGTCCCCAAGAACTCTCTGACAGCCCATCTACAGTCTGGCCTTGGTAGCTGGAAAATAGTCTCTTTTCTGGCCTGGAATAGCCATCGGCATCTCCCCTTGAGTTTGTATCCCAAGTGGGTGACTTCTTTCAGTTCTTCGTGGAGGGCCTCATTGAAGATGGTCAGTGAGTTCCTGAATCCCTGAGGCAACCTGGTCCATGTTAGTTGACCATTCAATCTGTCCTCTGGATCTCTCCATTCAAAAGCAAACAGTGGTTGACTCGAGGCAGCTAGCGATAAGCTGAAGAAAGTGTCTTTTAGGTCTAGGATAGTGTATATGACCCTGTCAGGTGGCAGATAGCTCAAAAGGATGTAAGGGTTGGGGACTGTGGGGTAGATGTCCTCCACCCTTTTATTAATTTCCCATAAGTCCTATACCAGATGGAAGTCATTTGTCCCTGGTTTCTTAACAGGCAGTAGAGGGGTGTTCAAAGGCGAATGGCATGGGACTAGAATTCCCACCTGTTGCAGGTGTCAGATATGAAGGGCAATGCCCACCTTTGCTTCTTGGGGGATCAGGTACTGCCGCACACGGACGGGGGCGGCAGTGGCCTTTAGTTGGACCACTATTGATGCCTGATGCTTTGCCCATCCGATGCCTCCCGTCTCGGCCCATACTTCCGGATCTCTTTTAGCCACTTATGGAGGAGCTCATAGTTGTCCTTTTCTCTTCTAGGGCTGGTGTAAAGTCTATGTTCATCATTAAGCGATAGGGTAAGAATGCTGACAGGGGCTCCACTCTGGTCATTTATGGAAACCGAGTCACCCTCAAAGTGGATGTGGGCTCCCACCTTGGATAGCAAATCTCTCCCCAGAAGTGGGTAGGGGCACTCAGGGATAACCATGAATGAGTGGGATACCCATCCCAATTTTAGGTCTATGGGTCTTCAGGTAGTCTATGAATGTTGGTTAGATCCTATGGCTTCCTGTACCCCAGACTGTTTGGGAGAAAGGGGTCCCATGGGGTTCTTAAGGATTGAATGTTCTGTTCCAGTGTCGACCATAAAAGTCACTGGCTTCCCCTCCACATTCAGGGTTACCCAAGGCTTGGGGAGGGGGTCTGAACCCCTTCCCCCTCAGTCATCTAAGCCTTCTATCTGGAGGACCTTGGGTTGTTCCCTGACTTCTCTCTTGGGGCATTCATTTTTCTAGCGGTCTCTCTTTGCAGTAGGCACACTGGTCTCTCTGCTGCAGGTTCTGACCCTTGGGGGAGGCTTTGGGATCTCGAGGGCCCCGTTGTTCAGTCAGCCTTTTTAATTCTCAGTTCCAGGCAGGACCTTCTAACAAATTAGCCAACAAAATCTTAGCTAACCCATGGGTCTGTCACTCTTCTGGGGTGTCTCAGTTATTAAACACTTTCTCAGCCACTGCCAAAAGTTTGGCTAGCCTTTTTCCCTCAAAACCTTCTAATCTTTGTAACTTCTGCCTTATGTCTGGGACTGATTGATTAACAAAGGCCAAACTTACCACAGACTGGTTTTTAGCAGCTTCTGGGTCCAGGGGAGTATAGGTCCTGTAGGCTTCCAGCAATCTCTCAAGAAAAGCTCCAGGAGATTCTGTGGGCTCCTGTTTCACCTGACTTACTTTAGACAAATTGGTGGGATGGCATGCCACTGCCTGGAGACCCCCCCCACCAGAATCTGAAGGTAGACAGTGAGCCTCTCATTACCTTCATCCATATTGAAGTCCCAGTCGGGCCTACTCGAGGGGAATCTGATGTTTATAATATCTAAATCAGTGGTTGATCTCCCATCGACCCCTGGGACTAGTTTCCAGGCTTCAGCCAGGACTCTCTATCTCTCTTCAGTAGTGAAGAGAACCTGTAAAAGTTGACGGCAGTCATCCCAGGTGGGCTGGTGGGTGAAAAGGACTAAATCCAACAAGTCTATAAGTTTACTGGGTTTCCCAGAGAAGGGGGTGTTCTGCACTTTCCAATTATACAAATCACTGATAGAGAAAGGCCAATGAATTAAGAACTGTTGGCCATCGGGGCCAGGTGGGGCTGCTGCCTACAAAGGTAGGGCCATGGTGCCTGGGGTGTTCTTGGGAGCTCATCAGTCTCGAGAGTGAGTATGGGGAGGACTAATCAACATGGGTGGGTCCTCCGGGTCAGGTTCCTCTTCCATAGGTAAAGGTTCAGGAGGATTGGGGAGAGGAGTGGGTCCATATGGCGGCGCATGGGGAAAGGATGGATCTTTCTGAAGAGGGGTCTGAAGGGGGGAGGACAGGATAAAGAGGTGGGGCTGAAGGAACCGAGGGATTGGGATTCAACTTGTGTGGTGCCTTAGAGGAGCTTGGAGCTTTAGAGGAGGCAGTGGCCACGAGGGTCACCTTTAAAGGTGGAAGAAGGGGAGCCAGCCATTTAGGTCAACTTTCCACTAGAGTCTGCCAAGTGGTGATGTAAGGAACCTGGTCAGGGTGCCCAGGACGTCCATATACAAGGTCCTTGACCCTGAAAATGGTGGGGAGGTCAAACGTGCCTTCCTCAGGCCACCCAACTCCAAACTTAGGCCATTCATTCCTGCAAAAGATAGAAAGTTTACCCCTTTTTGACAGCAAGACCAAGATTTTTAGCCTGGGTTCGAAAGTCACTGAAGAGAGATATGAAGATAGACAGAGGAGTAGAAGGAGTAGAGTGCGACTGGCCCATGCCCAAAGAGAAACAAGAAGACAAGACATACAAAGATGAGTATACAGAGAACACAGTGTTAGGGCACCTTTTTCCAAAAAGAAACCAGACGAAGAGGGACGGCCTCTCCCATAAAAGGGCTCCATCCCACTCTCCAGAAAGAAACAGAAACCAGTTGTGGGAGGATGGCCTCTCCCATAAAAGGGCTCGTTCAGGGAGCGACCTCCATCTCCCACCAGACTGAAAAATAAAGTCCAAAAAACAGAAGCGAGTGAGGGACGTCTCCGTGCTCACCAAGGTGCAGGGAAAAATAGTGCATCCACCTAGTCCCCGGACTGCCAGATCAAGTTTCCGTCGATAAACGGCACAAATACAAGGACACATGGCACATAAACAGGCAATCAAACACTGCAGTCACACTCACACCCGCACGCTCCACATGGTCGCCGGTTATGGGAGCGCAATCCTGGACGAGCCCCCAAATGTTGGGTCCGTGCAATTGACCTCCAAATAATGGGGAGATGCATGGATGCAAAAGCAAGAGCATTTATCAGGTAGCCAGCATGCTGGGGTCTCACACTCTCAGGTGGAGACCCCAAAGTACAAGTTCATTCTTCTTTTATACACAGGAATGGGGTTGTGTGCAGAATGGGCCATGTGCAGAACGGGCCGTGCACAGAAAGGACCTAGAGATGACTGGACCTTTACTGCAATTGGTCCCAACTTGTTACTTATAAAATGGAGTAGCTTATGTTAAGACTCTTTAGTCAGGACTCTTCAGTATTTATCATTTAACTTGTTCAAACCCATACTTTTCTGGATGCAGCTAATTTGCTGCTTTTATAGATAGACACCATCTGAGAATTTTATAATGAAAACAGCCAGGAATGTGGGTAAAATTGCAGTATTTCCAGAATCTCTCACCTGGTCTTAGTGAATCTCCATATCAATAGGTGTTTCCAAGGGATGGAGAGTAGCCATCTCCATATCAACTGGTGATTACATGGGAGGGGGGTTTGAGGGTGTATCTGTACAAGGAGAGGTTGTGTGGGGTTCCCTTTTGCAGCTGGGCCATGAGAGACATGGGAGAGCTGAAGTGGATGAATGCTTGCAAGCAATAAACGAGTTTCTCCCACTTTATTTCTCCCTTTGACTGATTTTGGTTCCAAATGTAATTTCCCCAAGCTGGGAAAATATTTTCCCCCCTTGAATTACCATGAGGTATGTAACTTTTAATCTCTATCTCACTTAGCTGTTTTGTACATGGTTCTAACCACTCTGAGCCAGGGAAAGTCTCTTTAATTCAGATGCTGTCATAAGAATAGGATTTCCTGCCTTATATGTTGGCTACAAAACACTTTTTAGGATGGTAAATCAGAAATTGGAAGCCACTTCAAACAAGTTAAACAATACCATAGTCAATATGTTATTTATTTATTTCCACTGTTCCCATAGAATGCTCAAGATCACATCGTTAGGCTTCTCAGTCCTGGGAAGGCTAAGTATCTCCAGGGGCAGCATGACATTCTCCAAAAGGAAATTATCTTTAAAATAAATGCAAGAAATGAATTCAGGTTGGAGATCCAATCGTTGAAAAGCATGATCGATACAGGGTATTAAAAAAAATAATAATAAAATAAATAAATAAATGCAAGAATGCATATGTGAAGTGGTGAGAAAGCTGAGGACAATGTACTCTCAACTAAGTCTCTTGATATATCAGGCTAAAGAAAACTAGACTAAAAACATGTGTCTTACACAGTCCCCTGAAGGTCAGAACCCTCTGCAGAGAGTCCTTTTTGCAATAGGGAATTCCAAAGACAGACGGACTTTTTGACTCAAGGCAGAGCAGAAAATTTTTGGGCCCTGAATGGCAGGTATATACTCTGGGTGACAGCATGATTAGAAATACTCACCGAGTATCTGTGCATGTTAATGGAAGCTTAAAGAATGAGAGATCCTTGATTCACCCACAGGGAGATGACAATTGAGTCCAAGGAGTTCCATTCTGACATTTGGATTAAGGGCTTAGATGTAAATTAACTTCTTATAAGAGGCAAGGACAAGCATCTCAGAGCTGTGCAGTAGGGAAAAGTCAAATGCTACATTTTTATAAATGCTCATATGCTCATAAAGCTGTTAAGTTCTCTTGTAAGGCAATTTAGAGTGCCAAAAAAAGGCTAGTCTAAGTGAAAGATTAAGAGTTTTCGTCCTGGCCTCTACTGTTGGTTTGTTATGTGTTCTTGGGCAATTTCTTTCCATTTCTGGGCCTCACTTTCTTCAAATTTTAAATAATTAGTTTACTTTCTCTTCATAATTTTCATACCTAATAAAAAAGGTGAGGTGCAAATATGGGGTTGCTTAATTTTTATCTTATCAATACAGAGATTTAAAAAAATATTCTGCCATCTACTATTGCCACCATCCATAAACTGGGGACAAAATGGTACTTACCTTATAGGGTTATTGTGAAGACTAAGTGAATTAATATGTAATGTGTTTAGAATAGTACCTGGTACATAGTAAACATTTAATTTATATTATTGCTATTATTATTAATTCAATAAATAAAAGATATTTTAACAAAAATTCATAAGATTAATAAAACATAATTATAGAAAGAAAGTTATTGGAATTAATTAAATTAAGCTTTATGAACAATTCAGCTTGTCTTTATATTTCTCATGGAAAACTCTCATAGATCAGGACAAGTCACACTTTTGATAACCACTGAACTGGATGATCTTAAAAAGTCACTTCTAATGCTAATGTTCTATTCAGAGGGGCCATTTAAAACTTAAAAATAACTAAATGAAAATATAACACATTGAACTCCATGGGCCTTTATAACATTTACCAGGATTCAAGTAAATTACGATAATCTTGAAAAATTTGCAAACTAATTTTTGGTAACCCCTTCCAAACTCTAGCTGATCCCCTTTTTCTCTGTCTTCCCAGAGCTTATTCTATCATGGATTCTCACTAATTTCTGCTAAAGACTTTATATCATTAAAACTTTAGCATTACCACTAAGACAAGGATACTGACCATCTATAAAAAAGGAAATGAAACTCCTTAAAAGTGCAGATTTTAGGGCAGAAGTGGGGGTGGGGGCTAGTTTGTTAAAGGCTTGATTCACAAAGTTATCTGGATGAACATCTATCTATGGGTTATCTCATTGCTATAAGTGAAGCAGATAGCTAAAGGAAAGTAAAAAATCATCTGAAATTGGATGCATTGCCTCTGGCTGATTCCTTTGCTATTTTATTGCACAAAGATATTTTCCATAGAAAGTTAGTACTAACAGCCTAGTCTTGCCTCTTTTATGCATTTATTCCCCATAGCATCAGGCTTCACTATATATAGAGATGTTTGTGAATTGCTTGTTGAGCTGAATTCAAGAAAAAAGTAGGCCAGCTGTGGCAAGTTTGTACCTCGGAGCTAACTCAGTTTGGGTCACGACCTGCTGGAACCACAAAAGCAACAATGGCTTTATAAAAATCAGTAAGCCCCTAAAGGCTTAGGCTGCTCCATATCCTATGTAATAGGGAGAGAAAGATATGGCTGAATATTTTTAACAAAATAGTCTGTCTGGCATGTTAGCTAACTAAGGTTTCTTAATATGCTACTAGGAAGGAAAAGCATATATGGCACAGCTTCAAGTTCAGTCAATTTGCCATTCTTACATAGCAGCTATTTCAGCCTTGGCCTAATAAAGAGAATATTGACTTCTTCAAGGGTTATACTGGTTGACCTGGTTGAACAGGCCCCTGAGTGAGAATTTAAGTCTCCAAGAAGGACTTCTGATAATCCCTTTTCTGTTGGCAGTTCTTTGCAAAATTTTTCATATCAAGGCAAACACAAAGAAAATGATAATACTCTGTACAGTATACTGGAATAAACAGATGAGGCTGCAAGCGGTCAGAGGTAACCCTGGCAAACCAGGCAGTCTACCTGTTGTAGATGTTGGTTCTAGAGATAGTGTGTATTGAAGGAGGGGGGTGGAAGCTGCAGCTAGGAAAAGCATCTGGTGATAAATGGAATGTCCAGGGAGTTCCAAAATCTCAAGGAGTTAATGAGCATCCATGTCTACCTCTCTCAAATGAATAGGTTAAACAGCAGTAAGTGGACTGATGAAACTCACCCATTGTAAACATTCCAGGTTGATAGTGAAATTAGTAAAATAAGCAAGACATGAAAGGCAGAGGAGATGCAAGGGTGAGGAAAGAAGCAAACTGTACCCCAGAATTATCAAGGGTGAGCTGTACCAGTAGAAATTCAAACCAAATTCTTCAGTTTAACATAATAATACAAACTTTATAAGCAATACACAATCATCATGAGGGAACAGAAATGAAAATGCAGTACAAATTTCTTTTGACAAAGAGAGTAGTCAGTAATGAGAAAGCTAAAGCTGTCAATATTAGTAGTGTTTTTCACCTTCTCCTAGCACTAGGTGATTAGTAAAAACAAGAGTAGAAGACTAGAAATGAAGAATTGCTTCTGCTTGGACCTCTCTGAGTCTTTTTTACCACACTAACACCTTATTTTCAAATAAAATGCAGTTTTCTAAGTTCTTCTCAGAAAGACCAACTTTGCATTAAAATTCAGGCTGAAAGTCATTCTGAAAATGTGCTTGACCTTTTCACACTTAGTTCACATGTAAGTAGAAGTTTTTTATTAAAATATTATTGATATATAATCTTATGATGGTTTCAAATACACAACACAGTGGTTCAACATTTACCCATATTATCAAGTCATCACCCCATCCATTGTGGTCACTGTCTGTCAATGTAGTAAGATGTTAGAGTCATTAATTGTATTCTCAATACTGTGCTACTGTACCGGTGACCTACCTATATTGTGACTGAAATATTTTGCTCCTAAATAACCTATGCCCTCCTCTGACACCCTCCCAAAGCCGTCCCCTTTGGTAATCACTAGTGGTGATCCCTTCTGCTGTCTATGAGTCTACTGCTATTTTTTCCGTTTGTTTTGCTTTTTTTTTTTTTTGAGAGGGCATCTCTCATATTTATTGATCAAATGGTTGTTAACAACAATAAAATTCTGTATAGGGGACTCAATGCACAATCATTAATCAAACCCAAGCCTAACTCTCAACAGTCTCCAATCTTCTGCAGCATAATGAACAAGTTCTTACATGACTTTGTTTTTATACTCCACAAATGAGTGAAATGATTTGGGACTTGTCTTTCTCTGCATGGCTTATTTCAGTGAGCATAATACTCTCTAGATCCATTCATGTTCAAATGGCAGGATTTATTTTCTTTTTATGGCTGAATAATATTCTATTGTGAATATGTACCAACTCTTCTTCATCCATTCATCTATTGATGGACATTTAGGTTGCTTCCATACCTTGGCTATTGTAAATAGAGCATCAATTAACATAGAGGTGCATGTATCTTTTTGAATCGGGGATCTTGTTTTCTTTGGGTAAAATTCTGGGAGTGATATTACTGGGTCAAATGGTATTTCTATTTTTCTTTTTTTGGGAACCTCCATATTGCTTTCCACATGGTTGCACAAATTTACATTCCCACCAACAGTGTAGGAGGGTTTTGTTTTCTCCTCATCCTCTCAGCATTTGTTTTTTTCTCTTTTGGATGTTGGCCATCCTAACTGGGGTGAGGTAATATCTCATTCTGGTTTTAATTTGCATTTCCCTGATGATTAGAAGTGTGGAACATTTTTTCATGTGCCAGTTGGGCATCTGTATTTCTTCTTTGGAGAAGTGCATGTTCAGGTCCTTTGCTTATTTTTAAATTGTGTTGATTTTTTTCGGGGTGTTGAGGCTTATGAGTTATTTTTTTATTAATGTATTAGTGATATACACTCTTATGAAGGTTTCACATGAAAAAACAATGTGGTTACTACATTTACCCATATTATCAAGTCCCCACCCATACCCCATTGCAGTCACTGTCCATCATTGTAGTAAGATGCCACAGATTCACTATTTGCCTTCTCTGTACTACACCATCTTCCCAGTGACCCCTCACACTATGTGTACTAAACATATTACCCCTCAATCCCCTTCTTCCTCCCTCCCCACACACGCTCCCACACTCCTCCCCTTTGGTAACCTCTAGTCCCTTCTTGGAGTCTGTGAGTCTGCTGCTTTGTTCCCTCAGTTTTCCTTCATTGTAATACTCCACAAATGAGGGAAATCATTTGACACTTGTTTTTCTCTGCTGGGATTATTTCACTGAGCATAATATCCTCCAATTCTATCCATGTTGTTACAAATGGTAGGATTTGTTTCTTTCTTATGGCTGAATAGTATTCCATTGCATATATGAACCACTTCTTCTTTATCCATTCGTCTACTGATGGACACTTAGGTTGCTTCCATATCTTGGCTATTGTAAATAGTGCTGTGATAAACATAAGGGTGCATATGTCTTTGCAAATCTGAGAACTTGTATTCTTTGGGTAAATTCCAAGGAGTGGGATTCCTGGGTCAAATGGTATTTCTATTTTTATTTTTTTGAGGAACCTCCATGCTGCTTTCCACAATGGTTGAACTAGCTTACATTCCCACCAGCATTGTAGAAGGGTACCCCTTTCTCCACATCCTTGCCAGCCCTTGTTGTTCTTAGTCTTTTCAATGCTGCTGGCCTTCCTTACTGGTGTGAGGTGATATCTCATTGTGGTTTTAATTTGCATTTCCCTGATGATTACTAATGTGAAGCATCTTTTCATGTGTATGTTGACAATCTGAAATTTTTCTTTGGAGAATTCTCTCTTCATATCCTCCACCCATTTTTTAATCATGCCATTTGCTTTTTGGGTGTTGAGGCATGTGAGTTCTTTATATATTTTGAATGTAAAGCCCTTGTCAGATATGTCATTTACAAATATATTCCCCATACTATAGGATGCTTTTTTGTTCTGTTGATAGTATCTTTGCTATTCAGAAGTAGAGCTTGATATAGTCCCACTTGTTCATTTCTGCTTTTGTTTCTCTTGCTCGAGGAGATGTGTTCAGGCAGAAGTTGCTCATGTTCATATTCAAGAGAGTTTTGCCCAAGTTGTATTCTAAGAGTTTTATGGTTTCATGACTTACATTCAGGTCTTTGATCCATTTCGAGTTTACTTTTGTGTATGGGGTTAAACAATAATCTGGTTTCATTCTCTTGGTTGTAGCTGTCCAGTTTTGCCAACACCAGTTGTTGAAGAGGCTGTTATTTCCACAGCTCCTTTATTCTATATTAATTGACCATATATGGTTGGGTTAATATGTGGGCTGTCTAGACTATTCCATTGGTCTATTGTTATGTTCTTGTGCCAGTACCAAATTTTCTTGATTACTCTGGCTTTGTAGTAGAGCTTACAGTTGGGGAGCATAATCCCCCCAGCTTATTCTTCCTTCTCAGGATTGCTTTGGCTATTTGGGGTCTTTCATGGTTCCATATGAATTTTAGAACTATTTACTCTAGTTCATTCAAGAATTCTGTTTGTATTTTTATAGGAATTGCATTGCATCTGCAGATTACTTTAGGCAGGATGGCAATTTAAAGAATATTAATTCTTTCTATCCATGAGCAAGGAATGTGTTTCTATTTATTAGTATCTTCTTTAATTTCTCTCATGAGTTTCTTGTAGTTTCGAAGTACAGGTCTTTCACTTCCTTGGTTAGGTTTATTCCTAGGTATTTTATTCTTTTTGATGCAATTATTAATGGAATTGTTTTTCTGATTTCTCCTTTTGCTAGTTCATCATTAGTATATAGGAATGCAATAGATTACTGTGTATTAATTTGGTATCCTTTAACTTTCCTAAATTCAGGTATTACATTTAGTAATTAAGGGGTTGGAAAACTAAGACAGGCAGAAGAATACTTGGAGAGAATGAGATTCCAGCTGCTTGTGGAAAACAGGGATCCACATCCGTCTTCTCTGGGACAAAAGAAAGGTGGATAGTCTGAGAGAATTCCTAACAGTAAGAGTGATGCTAAAGGGGCAAGGATTGCACAGAACTTGCTGCTCATGAGAAAGGACAGAGGGACAAAATTGTTCAGGTTCACTCTGCCCAGCAGGGTGGCAACTTTTAGGAGCTTCAGGCTCTAAAACACCCTGACTGGCTACACAGCTCTGAGGACACTCACTGTAATATACAGCCTGCTGCACCTTCCTCTTGGATGGCACCAGCTCACAAACTGGCAGCCCCTGCCCTGGCATAAGGCCTGCCAGAGGGAGGCCCCACCAACTGTAGCTACAAATTCAAAACACAGAGGCTTACACCTGTGTTCTCAGCCCACTGGTTCTGGCAGAGGAGACAGGGACAGCAGCCAGGAAGCAGGAAACAGCTTTCCTGCCCTCAGGCAGTAGCACCACTACCCTGTGACCCCCAACATTGCTCCAGGGTCTGACCATCCCCAGAGAGAAGAGCTTCTTTACATTAGAGGGCACCACATACAAATATGAAATGTCAAATGAACCTGGTTCAAACCAAAATCCCAGAAACACCAGAAAATAACCCATGTGAAACTGAACTCATAAATCTTCATGAAAGGGATTTCAAAATAAAAATGATAAACACACTCTTGGAGGTACAGAAAAATATTCAAGAATTCAGGGAGGAATTCAGGACTGAGATTCAATCAGTAAGGAATAAAATATCTGAAATGAAGCATATAGTGGAGGGATTTAAAAGCAGATTAGATGTAGTAGAAGAGACAGTAAAGGAATATAAATTACAGAACAGGAATACAAAGAAGCTGAGGCACAGAGAGAAAAAAGGATTTCTAGGAATGAAAAAATATTGAGAGAACTGTGTGACCAATCCAAATGGAACAATATTCATATTATAGGGGTACCAGAAGAAGAAGAGAGAGAAAAAGGGATAGAAAGTGTCTTTGAGGAGATAACTGATGAAAACTTCCCCAATCTGGGGACGAGATAGTCTCTCAGGCCATGGAGGTACCAGATGTCCCAACACAAGTGAACCAAGGAAGACAACACCAAGACATATAGTAATTGAAAAGGCAAAGATGAAGGACAAGGACAGACTATTAAAATCAGCCAGAGAGATACATAAGTTCACATACAAAGGAAAGCCCATCAGGCTATCATCAGATTTCTCAGCAGAAAGCTTACAGGCTAGAAGGGAGTGGCATGATATATTTAATGCAATGAAACAGAAGGACCTCAAATATAGAATACTCTGCCAGCACGATTATCATTTAAATGTGAAGGAGGGATTAAATAATTTCCAGATAAGGAAAGATGAGAGAATTTACCCCCCACAAAAAGTCTCTACCGTGTATTTTGGAGGGACTGTTATAGATGGAAGTGTTCCTAAGGCTAAATAGCTGTCACCAGAGGTAATAAAACCACAGTAAAGAAAGTAGAGCAATTAGTTACTAAGCAGATGGAAAATAAAATCAACTACCCCCAAAGTCAGTCAAGGGATAGACAGAGTACAGAATATAATACCTAACATATAAAGGATGGAGGAGGAATAAAAAGGAGGGTAAGGAAAAGAACCTTTAGATTTTGTTTGTAATAACATAGTAAATGAGTTAAGTTAGACTGCTAGATAGTAACAAACTTACCCTTGAACCTTTGGTAACCACAGATCTAAAGCCTGAAATGGCAATAAGAACATATCTATTGATAATCACCCTAAATGTAAATGGTCTAAATGCATCAATCAAAATGCATAGAGTCTCTGAATGAACAAAAGAACTAGACCCATTTATATGCTGCCTATAAGAGAGTGACTTCACATGCAAAGACAACCACAGACTAAAAGTAAAGGGAAGGAAAAAGATATTTTATGCAACTAATAGGTATAAAAAAGCAGGAGTTTACAGTACTTTTAACAGACAAAATAGACTTCAAAACAAAGAAAGTAACAAGAGACAAAGGACATTGCATAATGATAAAGGGGTCAATCCAACAAGAAGATATAACGATCATAAATATCTATGCACCCAACACAGGAGCAACTACATATGTGAAACAAATACTAACAGAATTAAAAGGGAAAATAGACTGTAATGCACTCATTCTTCGAGACTTCAACACTCCACTTACTCCAAAGGATAAAACAACTAGATAGAAAACAAATAAGGATACAGAGGCAATGAACAATGCATTGGAACAGATGGACCTAACAGACATCTATGGAATATTCCATCCAAAAACAGCAAGGCACACACTCTTCTCAATTGCACATGGAATATCTTCAATAATAGATCATATACTAGGCCACAAAAAGAGCCTCAGTAAATTAAAAAAGATTGAAATTGTACCAACCAGCTTCTCAGACCACAAAAGTATGAAACTAGAATTAAATAATGCAAAGAAAATGAAAAATCCCACAAACACATGGAGGCTTAACAACATGATCCTAAATAACCAATGGATCAACGACCAAATAAAAACAGAGATCAAGTAGTATATCAAGACAAATGACAACAATAACACTGCCAATTCTGTGGGACGCAGTGAAAGCTCTGGTACAAGGGAAGTATATTGCAATACAGGCCTACCTCAACAAAGAAGAACAATCCCATATTAATAGTCTAAACTCACAATTAGAAAAACTAGAAAAAGAAGAACAAATGAGGCACAAAATCAGTAGAAGGAGGGATATAATAAAGAATAGAGCAGAAATAAATAAAATTGAGAAGACTAAAATAATAGAAATAATCAATGAAAGGAGGAGCTGGTTTTTGAGAAAATACATGAAATAAATAAACCCATAGTGAGATTTATAAAGAAAAAAATGGAGTCTACACACATAAACATAATCAGAAATGAAAAAGGAAAAATCACTTCAAACACCATAGGAATACAAATAACTAGTAGAGAATACTATGAAAAATTATATGCTAACAAACTGGATAACAAAGAAGAAATGGACAACTTTCTAGAAAAATACAACCTTCCAAGGCTGACCCAGAAAGAAAAAGAAAATTTGAACAGATCAAATACCAGCAATGAAATTGAATTGGTAATCAAATACTACCTAAGAACAAAACCCCATGACCAAATGGCTTCAACACTGAATTTTATCAACATTTAGTGAAGACCTAATACCTATACTCCTTAAAGTTTTCCAAAAAGCATAAGAGGGAATACTCCCAAACTTATTCTATGAGGCCAGCATCACTCTAATAAAAAAAACAGGAGAAGACACCACAAAGAAAGAAAATTATAGACCAATATCCCTGATGAACATAGGCACAAAAATACTCAACAAAATATAAGCAAACAAAATTCAAAAATACATCTAAAAGGTCATCCATCATGATAAAATAGGATTAATTCCAGGTATGCAAGGATGGTACAACATTAAAAAATCCATCAACATCATCCACCACATCAATGAAAAGGACAAATCCACATGATCATCTCCAAAGGTGCTGAGAAAGTATCAACAAAATTCAACATCCATTCATGATAAAAACTCTCAACAAAATTTGTATAGAGGGCCAGTACCTCGACATAATAAAGGCCATATATAGCAAACCCACAGCCAATATTATACTTAACATCGAGAAGCTGAAAGATTTTCCTTTAAGATCCGTAACAAGACAAGGTTGCCCACTCTCCCCAATTTTATTCAACATAGTTCTGGAGGTCCTAATCATAGCAATCAGACAACACAAGGAAATGAAAGTCATCCAGATTGGGAAGGAAGAAGTCAAATTGTCCCTGTTTACAGATGACATGATATTGTACATAAAAAACCCTAAAGAATCCTCCCAAACAGCTGTTGTTGGCAAAACTGGACAGCTACATGCAAGAGAATGAAACTGGAATATTTTCTAACCCCATACACAAATGGAAACTCAAACTGGATCAAAGACCTGGATGTAAGTCATGAAACAATAAAACTCTTAGAAGAAAATATATGCAAAAATCTCATGATTATTGAGCAACTTTTTCCTGAACGCATCTCTTTGGGCAAGGGAAACAAAAGCAAAAATGAACAAATGGGGCGATATCAAACTAAAAAGCCTCTCTACAGCAAAGGACACCATTGGCATAACATAAAAGCATCCTACAGTGTGGGAGAATATATTTGTAAGAGGCATATCTGACAAGGGGCTATCATCAAAAGTATTTTAGGAACTCACATGCCTCAACACCCCAAAATTAAATAACCTGACTAAAAAATGGGCAGAGGATATGAACAGGGAATTCTCCAAAGAAGAAATTCATATGGCCAATAGGAGCATGAGAAGATGATCCACATCATTAATTATAAGGGAAATTCAAATTAAAACCATAATAAGATATCACTTCATGCCAGTTAGGATGGCCAACATAGAAAAGACTAGGAACAACAAATGCTGATGAAGATGAAGAGAAAGAGAACCCTCCTACACTGCTGGTGGGAATGTAAGCTAGTTCAACGATTGCAGAAAGAAGTATGGCGTTTCCTCAAAAAAGTAAAAATAAAAATACCATTTGACCCAGGATTTCCACTCCTTGGATTTTACCCTAAGAATGCAGGATCTCAGTTTCAAAAAGACATATGCACCCCCATATTTATCATAGCACTATTTGCAATAGCCAAGAAATGGAGGCAACCTAAGTGTCCATCAGTAGATTAATGGATAAAGAAGATGTGGTACATATACACAATGGAATATTATTAAGCCATAAGAAGAAAACAAATCATACCTTTTAGAACAACATGGGTGGAGCTAGAGGGTATTATGCTCAGTGAAATAAGCCAGGTGGAGAAAGACAAGTATGAAATGATTTCACTCATCTATGGAGCATAAGTACAAAGCAAAAACTGAAGTAACAAAACAGCAGCAGACTCACAGAACCCAAGAATTGGCTAACAGTTGCCAAAGCGAAAGGGACTGGGGATGGTGGCTGGAAAGGAAGGGAGAAGGGGAAGAAGGGGCATTACAGTTAGGGCACATAATGTGGGGTGGGTACAGGGAAGGCAGTATTGCACAAAGAAGACAAGTAGTGACTATAGCATCTTACTATGCTGATGGACAGTGACTGTAATGGGGTATGTGGTGGGGACTTGATAATGGGGAGAATATAGTAACTACAATGTTGCTCATGTGATAGTATATTAATGATACCAAAACCAAAAAAAATCCCACGATGAAATATCCCCTTACCCCAGTTAGGTTGGCCAACATCAAAAAGACTAGGAAGAACAAATGCTGGTGAGGATGTGGAAAAAGGGAAACCCTCCTACACTGTTGATGGGAATGTAATCTAGTTTAACCATTGTGGAAACAATATGGAGGTTCCTTAAAATACTAAAAATAGAAATACCATTTGACCCAGGTATTCCACTCCTAGGAATTTACCCAAAGGTTGCAATATCTCAGATTCAAAAAGACATATGTACCCCTACATTTATTGCAGCACTATTTACAATAGCCAAGAAATGGAAGCAACCTAAATGAACATCAGTAAATGAATGGATAATTAAGAGGTGGTACATATACACAATGGAATACTAATCAGCAATAAGAAAGAAACAAATCCTTCCATTTGCAACAACATGCATGGAGCTACAGGGGATTATGCTCATTGAAATAAGTCAGGCAGAGAAAGACAAATGCCAAATTATTTTCCTCATTTGTAGAGTATAAAAATGAAGCAAAACTTCATTGAAACAAAAGAGCAGCAGACTCACAGACTCCAAGAAGGGACTAGTGGTTTCCAAAGGGAAGGGGTGTGGGTGGGAGGGTGGTGAGGATTAGAGAAGAGGATTGTAGGTTATTATGATTAGGTCACATGGTTTGTTGGGAGTGTCATGGGGAAGACAGTGTAGCACAGAGAAGACAAGTAAGGACTCTGTGTCATCTTATTACATTGATGAAAAGTGACTGCAATGGGTATAGGGGGTACTCGATAATATGGATGAATGCAGCAATCACTTTGTTTTTCTTGTGAAACCTTCATAAGGGTGTATATCAATGATACCTTAATAAAAAAATGAAATGACACCAATTAGTAACAACAAAACATATGAAATTATAAAATCTTACTGGAAAAGGTAAATATATAGTAAAGGTAGTGGTCTAAACACTTATTAAGGTACTAAGAAGGTTAAAAGATGAAGTAGTAAAGTTAACTAAAATTACAATAATTCATTAAAGTATACATAAAATGAAAGAGGTAAAATGTGACATCAAAAAAACAAAATGTTGGGGGGAAAGTATAAATATAGAGCTTTAGAATGTGTTCAAATTCAAGGTGTTATCAGCTTAAAATAGATTCTTATGTACAACAGGAAGATATGTGAATCTTATGGTAACCCCAAAGCAACAACCTGTAGTAAATACACAAAAGAAAATGAGAAAGGAATCAAAACATAACACTAAAGAAAGTCATCCAACCGGCATGCAAGAGAGAAATGAAGAATAGGTGTACAGTGAGGTACTACAGAACAGCCAGAAAACAAATAACAAATGGCAATACTCACCTATTAATAATTACTTTAACTGTAAATACACTAATGTCTGCAATCAAAAGACATATGGCAACTGATAAAAAAGGTATATCAATTTAATGCTTACAAGAGACTCACTTTAGAAGTAAGGACATTCACACACTGAAAGTGAAGGAACAGATAAAGATATTGCAAGCAAATTAAAACAAAAGACAGCTTGTGTAGCTATATTCATATTGGATAAGCAGATCTTAAAATAAAACCTCTAATAAAAGAGAGAGTGGCACTATAAATGATAAAGGGGTCAATCCCACAAGAAGATACAACATTTATAAATATATATGCATCCAACAAAGGAGCACCAAAATATATAAAGCAAATATTAGCAGACCTAAGGAGAGAAATTGACAGCAATATATTAATTGTAGGGGATTTTAACACCACACTTACATTAATGGATAGATCTTTCAGACAGAAATTCAATAAGGAAACATTGATCTTAAATGACACAGTAGACCAGATGGACTTAGTAAATATATATAGAACATTCCATCCAAAAGCAGCAGAAAACAGATTATTTTCAAGTATACATGGAGCATCTACCAGTATAGATCACACATTAGTTTTTAAAGCAAATCTCGATAAATTCAAGATTGAAATCATGTGAAGCAAATTTTCTGACCGTAGTATTATGAAACTACAAATAAATTACAAGAAAAAAGCTAGAAAAACAAAAATTACATTAAGATTAAAGAACATATTATTGAATGACTACTGGGTCATAGAAGAAATCAAAGGAGAAATTAAAAAATACAAAAAGACAAATGAAAACAGGAATACTTCCAAATAGGTACCAAAATCTATCAGATGCACTAAAAGCAGTTATAAGATGGAAGTTTATAGCAATGCAGGCCTACCTCAACAAACAAGAGAAATTTCATACAAACAATTTAATTTTGCACATAAGGGAAGTAGAGAAGAAGTACAAAAGAAGCCTAGAGTTAGTAGAATAAACGAAATAGAGACTATAAAGGCAATTTAAAAAATGAGATGAACAGCTGGTTCTTTGAAAAGATAAACAAAATTGACCTAACTTTACCTAGACTAACCAAGAAAAAAGGCAGAAGGCTCAAATCAATAAAATCAGAAATCAAAGAGAAGTTACAAGTGATACCACAGATACAGAGGATAAAATGGGTCTGCTATGACAATTATACACCAACAAATTAGACTACCTAGAAGTAATGATAAATTTTAGAAACACACTTTTCCAAGAGTATATCATGATGAATCAGAAAAACTGAATAGACCAATTACTAGTAAGGAAAATGAATCAGTAAGCAAGAAGTTCCCAAAAAATACTGCCAGGACTACTCAGCTTTACTGGTAAATTCTACTAAATATTCAAACAATACCTTTCTTTCTCTAACTCTTTCAAAAAATTGGAGGGTAAAAAGCTTCCAAACTCATTATATGAGAACAGCAATACCCTGACACCAAAATGAGACAGGGAACCACAAAAGAAATAAGAAAGAAAATTACAGGCAAATATCCCTGAAGAATATCAATGCAAAAATTCTTAACAAAACATTGGCAAATTGAGTTCAACAATATATTAGAAGATCATACATCATAATCAAATGGGATTTATTCTAGTGATGCATGGATGGTTCAATATCCTCAAATCAATTGTGATATATAGTCATAGTCCACATTAACAAAATTAAAGATAAAAAAATCATATGATCATTTCAATAGATGCAGAGAAAGAATGTGACAGAATTCAACATACACATGTGACAAACTCTCAGCTAACATCCTTCACAACAGTGAAAAGCTGAAAATTTTCCTCTACAATCAGGAACAACACAATGATGCCCACCATCCCCACTTTTATTTAACATAGTATTGGATATCCTAGCCACAGCAATTAGATAAGGAAAATAAATAAAAGGCAGACAAATTAGAAAGGAAGAGGTAAAATCATCACTCTTTGCAGATAAAATGGTAATGTATATATATAGAAAACCCTGAGGATCCACCAAAAAAATTAGAACAGTAAATGAACTCAGTAAAGTTGCAGATACAATATTAATATATAAAAATCATTGCATTTCTATACACTAATAACAAGATATCAGAAAGAGAAATCAAAAAACAATTCCACTTACAAGTCTATCAAAAAGAATGAAAAATCTATAAGTAAATTTAACCAAGGAGGTTAAAGGTCTGTGCACTGAAAACTTTAAGACATTGATGAAAAAAATTGAGGAAGAAACACAGAAATTTAAAAATATTCTGCTTATAGATTAGAAGAATTAATATTGTTAAAATATCCATATGACCCAAAGCAATCTGAGATTCAATGCAATCCCTATCAAAAATCCAATGGCATTTTTCAAGTACTCAAGCAAATAATTCTAAAAATTTGTATGGAACAACAAAAGATCCTGAATAGCAAAACCAATCTTGAGGAAAAAGAACAAAACTGGAGGTATACTCCCTGACTTCTAATTATACTACAAAGCCTAAATAGTGATCGACAACAACAGACACATAGATCAGTGAAAGAGAATAGAGAGCACAGAAATAAGCCCACACATATACGCTCAACTAATTTATGATCAAGGAGACTTATTGTCATGACCATTTTGTAATGTACACAAATGTCAAATCACTATGTTGTACACCTGAAACTAATATAATATTATATGTCAATTATACCTTAATGAAAATCACCAAAACAGAAGAGTGATATTTTCTAGGGGGAGGGGAAAGAGGTAAATGTGCAATTGTTCAATGAGAAGAGTTTCAATCATGCAAGATGATTCTACAGATATTATATTCAGCAATGTGAATAAGTTAACACATTACTGCACAGACTCTAAAAATGGTTAAATTGTAAATTTCATATTACTTCTTTTTACCTCAGTTAAAAATATTCTAGATACAAGGATTAAAGATGGTGGCATGAGAGGTAAAACAGAGGCTTCCTCCTAAAACTGCATATAATAAGAAAATATAAGTAATACAACTAATCCTGAAAGAGGACTGCACCAGAAGAGGGTAATGTACCAAAGCCATGGCCTGGCAGGACCCAAGCCCTTTCCCCACCTCAGCTCACTGGCAGGAGGAAGACAAATGGAGCAGGTTTGGAGTAAAGGCCTGGGAGGGCTGAACACCTAGCTCTGGGAGCACAAACCTACATTTCATGGTGCTTTCATGGTACTCTCATGATTAAGGGGTTTGGAAAGCTAAGACAAGCAGAATACCTCAGGAGACTGAGATTCCAGCCGCTTGTGGAAAGCAGGGATCAGTATCTGGCTGCTCTGGGACAAAAGAAAGGTGGGCAGTCTGAGAGACTTTCTAACAGTGAGAGGGTTGCTAAAGGGGCAAGGATTCCACAGAGCTTACTTCTCAGAAGAAAGGACAGGTAGAAAATATTGGGTGCACTCTGCCCAGCAGGTTGGGAAGTTTCATGATCTTCAGGTGCTCCAGCCCTCTGGCTGGATATGCAGCTCCAAGGCCCACCTCTGTGATACACAGCTTGCAGTGCCTTCCTCCTGGCTCACAAACTGGAAAACCCTACCCTGGCATTAGGTAGGCCAGGGTAGGCCTGAGGGAAGCCCCGCCTACAGCAGCTACAAACACAAATCATAGAGCCTTATAACTGTGTGCTCGGCCCACTGGTTCTCACAATGGAGATAGGCAGAGCAGCCGGAAAGCACGAAACAGCTCTTTCCTCCCCCAGGCACCAACACCGCTCCCACGTGACTTCCAATATTGCTCCAGGGGCTGAGCAGCTCCAGAGAGTAGGGCTTCTGGGCACCAGAGGGCACCACATACAAATATGAAACGTCAAAGGAACCTGGTTCAAAGCAAAATTATGAATACAACACCAGAGAAAGATTCAAATGAAATCGACCTCATGAATTTTCCTGATAGAGATTTTAAAATAAAAATCATTAACATGCTCATGGAGGTACAGAAAAATATTCAAGAACTCAGGAATGAATTTCCATTGGAGAACCAATCATTATGGAACACAGTATCAGAAATGAAACATAATGGAAGGTTTTAAAAGCAGATTAGATATGGTGGAGGAGATGATAAATGAAATAGAAATTAGAGAAGAGGAATACAAAGAAGCTGAGGCACAGAGAGAAAAAAAGATCTCTAAGAATGAAAGAATATTGAGAGAAATGTGTGACCAATCCAAACAGAACAACATTCTCATTACAGAGGTACCAGAAAAATATAAGAGAGAGAAAAAGGGATAGAAAGTGTCTTTGAGGAGGGAATTGCTGAAAACTTCCCCAATTTGGGGATGGAGATACTCTCTCAGGCCATGGAGGTACCCAGATCTCCCAACACAAGGGACCCAAGGAAGACAACACCAAGACATATGGTAATTTAAATTGCAAAGATCAAGGATAAGGACAGACTATTAAAAACAGCCAGGGAGAGAAATAAGATCACATACAAAGGAGAACCCATCAGGCTATCATCAGATTTTTCAGCAGAAAGCTTACAGGCCAGAAGGAAGTGGCATGATGTATTTAATGCAATGAAACAGAAGGGCCTCAAAACAAGAATACTTTATCTGGCAAGATTATCATTTAAATTTGAAGGAGGGTGTGGGTAAAATTGAAACATTTCCAGAATATCTCACCTGGCTTTAGTATATCTGCATATTAATGGCATTCAGAGGTGGAAAGAAGTATGGCTTTAGTGCATTTGCATCTTTCCTCAGGGGTGGAGAAGTTCATCTCCATATCAATGGGTGATTACCTGGGCAACAGAGGGCTTATCTGTACCTGAGAGGTGCAGGGGAGGGCCAGTGTCGCTGCTGCTTGAGCAGAAGAAGACAGCTGAGACTGCAGTTAGTGAGAAATAAATGGGTTTTAAACTTTATTTCTCCCTTTGGCTGATTTTGGTTTCCGGAACTTACAATTGGCACAGTTGGCAGGATTCCTCTGAACCCGAAATCTGTCATAATGGGTACGACCTTTGGGAGGGCCGCCCCTAGAAATGATGGGGAATTGTGGCGCTCATGCCAAGGGACATGTGTCTACACTTTTGTGGTCATGGAGGTGCCACCACTGATGCTGGCCATGCCAACCCTGGCCTGTGGCCGAAGCCTAAGGCTACTATTTCTGCCACTGCTGCTGCTCTTGCTGCCAGTTGGACCCTGGCCACAACCATGGAAAAGAGCAGAGGTCTGGATCACCTTGAAGCAACTGGCTGCTGTGTACCATGCCTTGCTGGCTACAGAGCCCATCACCGGAACAGCTCCACTCACCAAGGTAATAACCTCCTATCCCATCATGGGGGTGGGTGTGAGACTGGACCCAAAGGCCACGGAGTGGCAGGGCCAGACACCTCAAAAGACAATGTGGGCCCATTGGTGTGGCTTGTCTTTCACCTTTGAAGAAGTCAGCTGAGTCCAGAAGGAGTGCCCTGCACATTATGCAGATCAGCAAACCACCAAGAGGGTCCTAGAGCATCTCTCTGCAGCCTATGGTCGGTCGCTGGTTACTGAGAGCAATCGAGGTACCCACTTTATTAGACATGTGTTACAAGGATGGGTGCAGCAATTAGGAGTAAAATGGACGTGGCCCTGGACATTTCAACACATGGATTGGTGATGGCTGTCTCTTCTGGCACCTTGGGGAAAAGGCCTGGAAGCTGGCCTCCTGTGTATTCCTGTAATAACAGCAAATTGGCCCCCGACAAACATGGTTATTTGCTTCTACAGTCTTTGTATCCTGGATGCGCCCCCTGGCTGAAGCTGCCGCATGATGGCTAGAATGGATGAGCTTTGGACTTAATCTGCAGGGGACTTTGAACCTAGCTGAATCCTCTGGCTTGAGAATTATGATTGTGTTGCTGTTGTAAAGAGAGGTTTGACTTTGTCTAATGTTTGGTAAAAGTTTTGTGAGCAATCTAGCATGATTGTTAAGAATGAGTAAACAAGTGTAGAAACATATTTTGTGCTTAGTCAGAGATTGTGCTGTAAAGTACATTTGCTTAATCTGCATAGGCTGAATCCTCTGGCTTAAGGATTATAAATATTTTATTGCTGTTGCTATTGCATGTTACTAGATTGGTCAGAAGAGGGGGATCGAGTAAATTGTAAGGTGAGATTTCTGGAAGGGGTGGATTGTGGGTAAAATTGAAACATTTCCAGAATATCTTGCCTGGCTTTAGTATATGTGCATATCAATAGGCATTCAGAGGTGGAAAGAAGTATGGCTTTAGTGCATTTGCATCTTTCCTCAGAGGTGGAGAAGTTCATCTCAATGTCAATGGGTGATTACCTGGGCAACAGAGGGCTTATCTGTACCTGAGAGGTGAGGGGGAGGTCCATTATTGCTGCTGCTTGAGCAGGAGAAGAAAGATGGCTGAGACTGCAGTTTGCAAGAAGTAAACGGGTTTTAAACTTTATTTCTCCCTTTGACTGATTTTGGTTTCCTGGACTTACAGAGGGATTAAACAATTTCCCGATAGGTAAAAGGTGAGAGAACTTGCTTCCCACAAAGCATCACCACAGTGTATTTTGGATGGACTGCTATAGATGGCACTGTTCCTAAGGTTTAATAGCTGTCACCAGAGGTAATAAAACCACAGCAAGAAAGCAGAACAGTTAATTCCTAAGCAAATGCAAAATTAAATCAACTATCCCCAAAGTCAATCAAGGGATAGGCAAAGAGTACAGAATGATACCTAATATATAAAGAATGGAAGAGGAAGAAAAAGGAGGAGGAAAAAATAACCTTCAGATTGTGTTTGTAACAGGATACTAAGTGAGTTAAGTTAGATGCTTAGATAATAAGGAAGTTAACCTTGAACCTTTGGCAACACACAAATCTAAAGCCTGCAATGGGAAAAAGTATATACCTATCAATAATCACCCTAAATGTAAATGGTTTCAATGCACCAATCAAAAGACATAGAGTCACTGAATAGATTAAAAAACAAGACCCATCTATATGCTGCCTACAAGAGACTCACTTTAAACCCAACGACATACATGGACTAAAAGTGAACGAATGGAAAAAGATATTTCATGCAACTAATAGGAAGAAAAAAGCAGGAGTTGCAGTGCTTGTATCAGACAAAATAAACGTCAAAACAAAGAAAGTCACAAGAGACAAAGAAGGACATTATATAATGATAAAGGGGACAGTTCTACAAGAAGGTATAACCATTATAAATATCTATGCACCCAACACAGGAGCACCTACATATGTGAAACAAATATTAACAAAATTAAAAGGGGAAATACAATGTAATGCATTTCCTGGGACTGACCTGCACCACCTGCCTGATAGCACAGCCAAGGAGGCTAATGAATAGATACCGCAGAGCAAGCCTCCAAAGGGGAGGCTACTGATATCTCTTCTATTGCTTAATTTGACCATTCCCCCAGTCCAAACAACCCTCATGAATCAGAAAATGCCCCCAGCAAAAGGACTGTTAAGAACCGTAGAGCAATCATAAAAACCCAGCTTGTGTTAAAATAGTCCTCCTATCTAAAGAGAAAAGAAAACCCTACACATTCCCCCCAGGCTGGTGGGTTATTATCCCTAGACTGGGAAACAAAAGAAGGCTCAGGTGAATTCAGGGCTTGACCCTCAGGCCAGCTTAGTCCCCAGAATGAATAAGAGATGACCATCATGAGTATGGGTCAAGAGAGCAGATAGGAGCCCTGTTTTTTGGAAAGCAAATATCCTGGTGGAGTCTCCTTTTAAACCACTACCATAGAGATTACAGGAGGCGTTGTTCCAAGATCAACAGAATGAGTGCTGCTGTAAATAGGTTTCAGGGAAGCTATGAAAGAAACATACCCCCACAGTGAGTCTAGGTGAAAGACCAATTTTAAGATGACCTTTCCTAGAATAAACAAGTTCTGGGAAACATTTAGAAGACATTGTGTTGCCTTGTAGAAATTTAACCTGAGATTAGAATCGAAAAGTAAATGGGCAGCAAAAAAATCTTGAGGAAAAGACCATGATGACCTTTCATATTTGAGAAAGCAGGGATACATTCTGAGAAGTATATTATGCCATAAATTACCTAATGATGCATGCTTTATGATGATTTTATGATCACTTTATGTAACCAATCCCCTATATAATGCTTGAAGTTTCTGTCAATAAACAGGCAAGCTTAGCATTTCGGCTAGTGTCTGTGTCGTCACTCACTCGCCGATGCCATTCATCCTTCGGGGACCCCTGAACCCGCTGGAGCAGGACTCTCACAGGTGGCACCCAAACAGGGACCTGAGGGTAAGCCCCCAAACCTACGGAACAGCTAGAACTTCTCCTGACGGTACTGCAGACCCCCTTGTAGAAGATAGGCAGGGCAAGTGAGAGGTGGAGTGTCAGAACTTTGTTGAGAAGTCATGGGTCATATTGAGTCTAAAGAGTGAAGGCTCTTTATTGAAGTCTTGATATACATGTTAGGTGGTCAAAGCATAAAAATTACAAATACCCGACTATCAAGATTTTTACACTTTCTACAAGAATGCTGTCCTTGGTTCCCCAAGGAAGGAACTGTTAATTTGCAGACATAGAACAAGGTAGGAGATCAGTTTAGGGAATATTATATACAAAATGGACCTGAAAAACTCCCTGTTGATGCTTTTCCACCTTGGAACTAATTAAAGAAATTTTAGAACCCCAACAGGAGGCAGAAAAGCTCCCTCAGAGGAAGAGCCTCCTTACAGAAAATAGCCCAGAGGAAAAGGCACTGCTACTCTCTGTAGCAAAACCTCGAATGATGCTGGCCCCTGCCACCCTGATGGTGAAAGATTAACTCCAGAGGAGTAAGAGAGTTTAGAAGAAGCTGCAGCCTGATACAATGATCAGTGCAGAGCCTTCGTCGGCCCTTTTAGTCTGGACCATCTAAACCTTAACCCAGTTATGTAAACTACTCACCTTTAGAGTATATTCTTGAAAACTGAGATACTTTTAATCAAGTAAACTAGAAAGAAAGAAGGCAACTGAATATTAATAACCCAAATATTTGTATCAGTTTATCTGTCTGTATATGTACTCTTATGAAAAGTGTGGCAAACTGTAGTCATTACGTCTTAATCTGTATGTTTGGGTGTCTAAGTGTGTAAATGAAAAATATTTTTCTACCTCCGGATAGTATTAATAAAAATTGATTTAAAGACAAGAGCTTCTAAAAATTGGGCATTCTAAAACTTCCAGAAAATTCTAATAAAAGATATTAAGGATTAATATTCATTTAACTTAAACCGAAACGGATGTATCCTTATAGTTATCAGCTACCTAAGTTTACCTAAAGACATTTAGGTTGATGTTATCTGTTAAATCTTTCAAGAAAAAGTGCTTAAAAAGAGGATTGACTTTGTCTAATGTTTGGTAAAAGTTTTGTGAGCATGGTTGTTAAGAAAGAGTAAACTAAATAAGTGTAGCAAGTAAACATCTTAATAATTATGTGTTACAATGTGTTATAATGTGTATACCTACAAACAGCCTGAAAATCTTTGTACTAACCTAAAATCTTTAAAGTTTTGCTAAAGTTAAGTAGACATATTTTGTGCTTAGTGAGAGATTGTGCTGTAAAGCACATGGTTCTGCTTGCTAGAAAAGATGTGTGTTTTAATAAGAGAAAGTATAAAGAATGGAAATTCGTCTTGTTGAGGGTAAAAGAAAGTAACTGTTCTAAAGTACAGCTGTTTATTTAAAGAGGAAGAACTCTAAATTTAAACAAAAAATTGTGGAAACATTGTGGAAGAATTAATATGGTCATGTTATGTAAAATTAAAGCAAATGAGTCTCGATATCAAGTACACAGCAAATTAGAATTTTGTTTTCAGATAAAAGGACAAAGTTTTCTTAAACAGTTAGTCTGCTCTTAAAGTTGAAAAATTGCAAAAAGTTTTCTAATTGTTTTATCAAAGCAGTTTCTCATGCTTAAAGTCTCAATGAATTGTCTGAGTATTTAAGAAAATGAGATCTTAATATTTAAAGACTAAAAGTTGAATTTTGCTAACAACTGTGTAAATTTCTTTCTGTATCTGCCTTTGAAGTATTTTGTTGTCATTCCAGTTAAATGGATAAGTATTGCTTCATAGCAACCTATAATCTTATTTAAGCAAGTGCCAAAGAAACTTTCTTCTGACAACTTTTCAAAATCAAATTCAAAATGGTGCTTTTACCTCTAGTTAACTCTGATATTTTCCAGAGGGCCCCTGGAACATGTCAGAGGAATTTTTTCTCATCGGGGGAAATATTTGGCTAATTTGACTTATTTATCTGATATATATTTACCTGGAAAGCACTGTCAAAGGCAGTGATGCTAAACTTTATTACTGAATGTTTTATGTTACAGAAATCTCCAAATTTCCTTATATCAACTGTGTTACAGTAAGCTCTCATCAGATCTTTAAACATGGTCATTTGTAAGTCCTTTGTCATTTATAGCCACTGTTTGATTACTCCTAGTAAAGAACTAGTAAAGAACTAGAGTTCAGCAGAGCAGGTATTAGCTAAATAAGATTAAGTAAACTAAAGAAAATGATTTTGTAGCTTTTTGTTTCAGTTCTGCTTGTGAGGGTATTGTCATTTACTAGACTATTGTCATCTTGGGAGAGAAGGCTTGAAACACTTTGCCGGCAACATTTGAAACAAAAAGCCAGGAGTTGAAAATTGCATGCAGGGATAATAGTCCACTAGCTCCTTATACTCAAACTCTATTAGAAGCTTTGTCTAATCGCTGGATGACTCCTTATGATTAGACAAAGGTAACTAAGGCATGTTTGAAGGGAAAACTACTGCTGTGGAGAACGGAGTATGAGGACATAGCTAAGAAACAAGCGTCAGTTAACAGAAAAATAAAAAAGGAAGGCTCATATAACTGTAGAAATGTTACTGGGAGAGGGTGATTATGATTCAGCCCAGAGCCAGATGTATCTAGAAAAAGAAGCCCTAATACAGGCTATAGCCTGTGCAGTCAATGCTTAGAAAGCCTTGCCAATGACCACACAAAAGACAACACCCATTTTTTAATTGGATATATCAGAGCATATAGCAAACTATCCAGACCCCTTCATGAAGGAAATGCTTTAGCAGATCAAATAAGAAAAACTCTAATCTATTCAGCAATTAAAGAAGCCCAAGAATCACATCACATTCATCACCAAAATACCCAGTCGCTGAGATATCAATTCCAAATCGCTCGAGAGTCTGCTAGACAAATTGTTAGAAATTGCACCGTATGCCCTACTCATGAAAATTCACATTTATCAAGAGTAAAACCTCAAGGCCTTAAGCCTAACACTCTTTGGCAGATAGATGTAACCCATATTCCCAGCTTTAAGAAACTATCTTTTGTGCATGTTACTGTTAACACCTATTCTTTCATGTGACTGTAGCTTCAGCAAGGACTGGTGAAGCTTACAAAGATGTGATTCAACATCTGTTTTTAAGCTTTTCCTACATTGGGATACCTTTCAAATTAAAAATGATAATGCCCCAGCCTATACCTCCAAAAGCTTTGCCAATTTTTGCAAAACCTTTGATATTCATCACTCTACAGGGATTCCTTATAACCCACAGGGCAAGCTATTGTAGAAAGAGCACATCAAACCCTTAAACATCAAGTTACTAAATTACAAGAAGGAGACTTTAAATACAGTTCACCTCATCATATCCTAAACCATGCACTTTTTGTCATCAATAATCTTAATGTCAACTCCTTAGGGCATTTGGCCATGGAAAAACATTGGAACCCCAATTTAACTAATTCCAAACCTTTAGTAAAGTAGAAAGACCTGCCTACAGGGCAATGGAAAGGGCCAGATGTTTTAATAACATGTGGGAGAAGATATGCTTGTGTTTTTCCATAGGACTCAGATACACCCGTGTAAGTAACAGACAGACTCATCAGACATGTCTCAACTACCGCCTCTTCCTCCACACAACTTCCTGAGGCAAAGTGAAAGTCCCCGCCCAAGAAGACACTCTGAAGAACCCCTAGTACAGCGTTTACGGAATCTCACTCACCAAGATACCCGAGAAGCTCGCGAGTCCCACCGTCTTCCCCCGTGGCGACTATTGGCAAGATCAATTCAAGAAAGCAATCCTCCAACGGAGGACAGATAAAGAAGCTGACGGAAGAGGCCAAAGCTGTAGTCCGTCACCAGTGTATACCCATTACCAGTAAAACTCTTTTTATTGCTATGCTTGCTGTCCTGACCTCTCAAGTAACTTGCGAAAAATCAGAAAAATCTTAGTGAGCTTATCTACCTAACCCTCCTACTTTTCAGACTATTACCTGGGAAAATGAAGATATTCCTGTTTTTACCAATCTTCCTCAATTGTTAGGGGGAACCCAATCCTCTACACAATTTAATCAGGCCATTATAAATTTCAATTTTTCCTTTTCTAGAGTTTCTAGTTCCCCTCCTATTTGTTTTACTACATCCAATACTTCCATAATTTCTGAGTGTTTACCTGTTAGCCTTAAAAGTTTATTAACAAATTTCCCTACTTCTAAAAACCCACAAGTGAGACAATTGTCATCTTTAATCCTTTACCTCCCAGGAGGACCTGACCCTAAAACAAAAACACCTAAAAAATCATTCTAAATCATAGATTTCCTGCCCCAGTCCCCCCTCAGAAAATTCTGATACAGGTAACAATTGGTTAGTTATAGATAGAAAGATAGGCTTTCCCATATGGAGAAAAATGTAAGTATTCCTCTCAAATTAAAAGACCTTTACCAATGTTCAACCTTTCTCTATACGACTGGAGTTCCCCCGACCCTTCTTCTGATTATAGAGCATATTTGCATGCCTTGAATGTTTTCTACAAATAGAATGATGCTTATCTACCTTTGCCCCTAACTGTAAAACTGATGGCATATTAATGCTTAAGTCCTTCCCATTTTAACAGCATCCCTAAATAGTAAAAGTTTCTTACAGTCAGAATTGTGGTGAGCTATTGCAGCTATTAGTCCAGTCAGTCTGCACAGACCTTCTAATAAAACTACTTATCAAATACAAGCCTGTTTAGAAACCCCTTATGCCTTTCTTTTATCTCAAAATTATATCTCCATGAAAATTACAAAATATGTTGATAAATTTGTGATTAATTGTACTCATTGTACCCTTTCTAATTACATTTATGCAAAAAATAATGCTAAGATTATATTAATAGTTTGCCATCCTCCTCATTTAATAGTCTCTGTAACTTTAAATTGCTCATAGTCTGATGATTATGGCTTGCAAGCCCTAAGAGATAGTAATGCCTTCTGCTCTGCAGTTGACGATTTGTAGTTTCTCTACTTCTCAGAATTACTACTCTCATAACTTTAGCTACTTCCCTTTCATTTTCAGCTATAGCACTCACCCAAGAAACACATTTACCGATTAGCTGTCCAAGAATATATCCTTAGCTTTAGCAACACAAGAAATTATTGATCAAAAGTTAGAATCCAAAGCTAATGCTTTAGAAGAAGCTATTTTAACTATTGGTCATGAACTAATGACACTAAAGTTTTGCTTAGCATTTCATTGCCATGCAGACTATCATTAGCTATGTGTTACCCCTCTTCAACTCAATAAATCTATTCATTCTTGAGAGAAAATAAAAACTCATATTATGGGTATATAGAATCATACTGATTTAAGTTTTCATATTTCTAAACTTCATCAAGAGATTCAGGACATAAGTCATGCCAAAAAAGATTTTTCCTTTTCTCAAATTTCTCAAAGATTTTTAAATAATATTGCCTCCTATGTTTCAAAACAAAATATTTCCACCCTGTTAATTAAGGTAGTCATATGTAGTAGACTCATTGTTCTTCTTCTTTTTCTTCCAGTCTTCTTCAAACTCTTAAAGAATAGTATCCAAAAGGTTGCAGTCAAACTCCATACCTTCAAGTTAACAAATAAAAAAAGGGGGGATGCCAGGAGCCGACCTGCACCACCTGCCTGATGGCACAGCCCAGGAGGCTAATGGATGTATACCGCACAGCGGGCCTCCGAGGGGGAGGCTACTTATATCTCTTCTATTGCTTAATTAGACCATTCCCCCAGTCCAAACAGCCCTCATGAATCAGAAAATGCCCCCAGAAAAAGTACTGTTAAGAACCGTAGAGCAATCATAAAAAACCAGCTTGTGTTAAGATAGTTCCCGCTATCTAAAGGGAAAAGAAAACCCTACACATTCCCCCCAGGCTGCTGGGTTATTATCCCTAGATTGGGAAACAAAAGAAGGCTCAGGTGAATTCAGGGCTTGACCCCCAAGCCAACTTATCCCCCAGAATGAATAAGAGATGACCATCATGAGATATAGGTTAAGAGAGCAGATAGGATCCCTGTTTTTAAGAAACTAAATATCCTTTTGGAGTCTCCTTTTGAACCACTACCATAGAGATTATGGTAGGCATTGTTCTAAGATCAACAGAAAAAGTGCTGCTATAAATAGGTTTCAGGGAAGCTATGAAAGAAACATACCCCCACAGTGAGTCTAGGTGAAAAACCAATTTTAAAATGACCTTTCCTAGAATAAACATGTTCTAAGACACATTTAGAAGGCATTGTGTTGCCTTGTAGAAATTTTAACTGAGATTAGAATCTAAAAGTAAAAGGGCAGCAAAAAAAATCTTGAAGAGAAGACCATGATGACCTTTCATAGTTGGGAAAGCAGGGATACATTCTGAGAAGTAGATTTAACCATAAATCATCTAATGACACATGCTTAATGATATTTTTATGATCACTTTATGTAACCAATCCCCTATATAATGCATGAAGTTTCTGTCAATAAACAGGCCAGCTTAGCATTTTCACTAGTCTCTGTGTCCTCACTTACTCGCCCAGACCATTCATCCTTCAGGGACCCCTAGACCCACTGGAGCAAGACTCCAGCATGCATTCATTCTAGGAGACATCAACACTCTACTCACTCCAAAGGCAGATCAACCAGACACAAACTAGTAAGGAGACAGAGGCACTGAACAACACACTAGAAGAGATGGAACTAACAGACATGTACAGAACTCTACAGCCAAAAGCAGCAGAATACACATTCTTCTCAAGTGCACATGGAACATTTTCAAGAATAGATCATATACTAGGCCACAAATAGAGCCTCGGTAAATTCAGAAAGATGTACCAACCAGTTTCTAAGACCACAAAGGTATGAAACTAGATATAAATTATGTAAAGGAAATGAAAAATCCCACAAATTTGTGGAGGCTTTACAACATGCTCCTAAATAACTGATGGATTAATGACCAAATAAAAACAGAGATCAAGCAATATATGGAGACAAATGACAATAATAATTCAACACCGCAAATTCTGTGGATGCATCGAAGGCCGTGCTAAGAGGAAAGTATATTGCAGTACAGGCCTAAATCAGGAAAGAAGAACAATCCCATACAAATAGTCTAAACTCATGATTAGCAAAACTAGAAAAGGAAGAACGAATGAAGCCCAAAGTGAGTAGAAGGAGAGACATAATAAAGATTAGAGCAGAAATAAATGAAATCTAGAAGAATAAAACAATATAAATAATCAATTAAAGCAAGAGCTGGTTCTTCGAGAAAATAAACAAAATAGATAAACAAAAATAGAGAGTCTACACAAATAAGCAGAATCAGAAATGAGGAATGAAAAATCTCTACAGACACCACAAAAATACAAAGAATTATTAGAGAATACTATGAAAAATTATATGCTAACAAACGGCATAACCTAGAAGAAATGGACAACTTTCTAGAAAAATATAAGCCTCCAAGTCTGACCCAGAAAAAGCAGAAAATCTGAATAGACCAATTACCAGCAAATAAATTGGATTGGCTATCAAAACTACCTAAGAACAAAACCCCTGTATCAGACAGTTGCAGTGCTGAATTTTGCCAAAAATTTAGTGAAGATCTAATATGCATACTTCTTAGTTTTCCAAAATGTAGAAGAGGAAACAGTCCAAAACTTTTTCTATGAGGCCAACATCAGTCTAATAACAAAACCAGGTGAAGGCACCACAAAAAAAGAAAATTACAGACCAATATCCCTGATGAACATAGATGCAAAAAATACTCAACAAAATATTAGCAAACCAAACTTAAAAATACATCGAAAAGATCATCCATGATAATAGGATTTATTCCAGGGATTCAAGAATGGTACAACATTCAAAAATCTATCAACATCATCCACCACGTCAACAAAAGGAAGGACAAAAACCACATGATCATCTCCATAGATGTTGAAAAAGCTTTTGACAATATTCAACATGCATTCATGATAAGAACTATAAACAAAATGTGTATAGAGGGCAAGTACTTCAACATAATAAAGGCCATATATGACAAACCCACAGCCAACATTATACTTAACAGCGAGAAGCTGAAAGCTTTTCCTTTAAGATCAGAAACAAATCAAGGATGCCCACTCTCCCCACTTTATTAAACATAGTTCTGTAGGTCCTAGCCATGGCAATTAGACAGCAGAAAGAAATAAATGCACCCAAATTGGCAAGGAAGAAGCTAAACTGTCCCTGTTTGCAGATGACATGATATTGTACATAAAAAACCCTAAAGAATTCCCTCCAAAATTACTAGATCTAATATCTCAATTCAGCAAACTTGAGGGATACAAAATTAATACTCAGAAAGCTTTTGCATTCCTACAAACCAACAATGAATTAGCAGAAAGAGAAATTAGGAAAACAATTCCATTCACAATTGCATCAAAAAGAAAAAAATACCTAGGAATAAACCTAATGAAGGAAGTGAAATACCTATACCCTGGAAACTACAAGACACTCATGAGACAAATTAAAGAAGATACCAATAAATGGAAATACATTCTGTGCTCGGAGATACAAAGAATTGATATTATCAAAATGGCCATCCTGCCTAAAGTGATCTACATATTCAATTCAATTCCTAATAAAATACCAATGGCATTCTTCACTGAACTAGAAGAGATAGTTCTAAAATTCATATGGAAGCACGAAATACCACTAATATCAAAAGCAATCCTGATAAGGAAGAATAAAGCTGGGGGAATTATTCTGGCCAACTTCAAGTTCTACTACAAAGCCACAGTAATCAAGAAAATTTGATACAGACACAAGAACAGAACCATAGACCAATGTAGCAGATAGAGAGCCCGGGTATAAACCCAAACATATATGGTCAATTAATATATGATAAAGGAGCCATGGACATACAATGGGGAAATGACAGCCTTTTCAACAACTGGTGTTGGCAAAACTGGACAGCTATGTGCAAGAGAATGAAACTGGATTATTGTCTAACCCCATACACAAAAGTAAACTGAAAATGGATCAAAGACCTGAATTTAAGTCATGAAACCATAAAGCTATTACATGACAACCATAAAACTATTACATAGGCAAAAATCTCCTGAATATAAAAATGAGCAAGTTCTTCCTGAATGCATCTCTTCGAGAAAAGGAAACAAAAGCAAAAAAGAACACATGCGACAACATCAAACTTAAAAGCTTCTGTACAGCAAAGGACACCATCAGTAAAACAAAAAATCATCGTAGAGTATGGGAGAATATATTTGTAAATGACATATGTGACAAGGGATTATCATCCAAAATATATAAAGAACTCACATGTCTTAACACCCAAAAAGCAAATAACCAGATTAAAAAATGGGCGGAGGATATGAAGAGAGAATTCTCCAATGAAGGAATTCAGATGGCCAACATACACATGAACAGATGCTCCACATTGCTAATTATCAGTGAAATGCAAATTAAAATCACAATGAAATATCACCTCACACCAGTAAGGATGGCCAGGATCGAAAAGACTAAGAACAACAAATGGTGGCGAGGATGTTGAGAAAGGGGGACCCTCCTACACTGCTGGTGGAATGCAAGGTAGTTCCACCATTGTTGAAAGCAACATGGACGTTCCTCAAAAAACTAAAAATAGAAATACCATCTGACCCGGGAATCCCACTCCTTGGAATTTACCCAAAGAATACAAGATCTCAGATTCAAAATGACATGTGCACCCCTACGTTTGTCGCAGCACTATTTACAATAGCCAAGATATGGAAGCAACCTAAGTGTCCATCAGTAGATGAATGGATAAAGAAGAAGTGGTACATATATAGAATGGAATACTATTCAGCCATAAGAAAGAAACAAATCCTACCATTTGCAATAACATGGATGGAGCTGGAGGATATTATGCTCAGTGAAATAAGCCAGGCGGTGAAAGACAATTGCCAAATGATTTCCCTCATTTGTGGTGTGTAACAATGAGGCAAAACTGAAGGAATAAAACAGCAGCAGACTCACAGACTCCAAGAATGGACTAGTGGTTACCAAAGGGGAGGGAGGGAGATGGGGATTGAGGGGTATTATGTTTAGTCACATGGTGTGAGGGTTCACGGGGAAAACAGTGTAGCACAGAGAAGGCAAATATTGAATCTGTGACATCTTACTACACTGATGGACAGTGACTGCAATGGGGTATGTGTGGAGAATTGATAATATGGGTAAATATAGTAAGCACATTGTTTTTTCATGTGAAACCTTCGTTAAGAGTGTATATCAATAATATCTTAATAAAAAATTCTGTAAAGAATGATCAGCTTATTTAAAAGTTTGCTTTATTAGTAATTAAATAAGAAATCTTTTTCATGAGATGTCATGCTATATGCTTCCAGTGATTTTAATTCATATATTATAGGTTCTCATTTCTTTACCCATTTTCTAAGATATTGTATTTCAATCTTTAAAATATGATTTAATTGTAACACCTAGCTAGTCACAGTGTGTATAAACTTTTTTATTTTTGTAAGCTGTAGTCTAAGAAGGATGTGTAGCTCATTCACATTCTTCACCTTGTATTTTCACATTTATAGTTATGCAATCGCAGTGTAAATGGTACTTGTTGGTCTCCTGTCTCTTAGAACACAGGAGCTTTATCTTACTCAGGAGGTTCTCAGTAGTCTCAAATGGTCTGCATGATAGCAATTTATTCACCAGGCCTCTCTTCTTCTTTAGGATGAGAAGATACTGAATATTACATTGCAGCCCTGGAATGCTATCATCTTATGCCCTCTCAACTCCTTACATATGACTCATGTAGGGGCTAACACCCTCATGAAGCTGAAGTTATCTGAAAATGTGGTGCCAATTTACTATAAATATTGGGATTAGACAAATGAGTGATGTTCTCTTCAAATAATAACTTTGAGAAGCTATACACTTCATTCTAATGATACAGTCTTTGCACAAAACAATGCAAGAGTTTCTCTTTTGGAGCTGCCAGCAAGGTCAGTTTATAAGCCACATAAAGAAATCCATCCTACTGCTTTATAGTCATTCCTTGTATAATATGTAAGAAAAAATGGCAGGGCCATTTCTCTCAGTGGGAACTGATCTGAGATTATCTCCACACTGCCATTAAAAATGAGGGAAAATTCAAACCTGGCTTAAATACCCAACTACTTCCTAAAACATTATGTGATTCCCCTTAGTCAGAGGCAAACCCTCCTGTTCTGAACTACTGGAACGACAAGCTGATATCTTAGGTCACTGAGGTTATGTTGCCTTGGGTTATAGTTTTACATATATTTCCCTCTTTAGTTCCTCATATGTTCATTGAAAGCATGTCTTATTTAGCTTTCTATATCCAGAGTAGGTTATCAATAAATTTCTTGAATGAATGAATGACCAAGAGGGAACCAATTTTTTACTGAATATTAGCCAGAGGAATGGAAGTACAGTATAGAGAATATAACTAATAATATAGTAAAACCTTGATGTGGTAACAGGGGGAACTACAGTCAGTGTGGTGAGCATTTAGTGATGTATATGATTGTCAAGTCACTATGTTGTATATGTGAAACCAATGTAATATTTTATATTGAATATATTCCAGTAAAAAGGAAGGTTTCTGGGCCTTAACTGCCTCATCTATGAAATGGGAACACTAACAATAATACCTAGTCCACAAGGATGTTATGAGACAAAATCAGAAAAACCCGAAAAGTGCTTTTAGATTGCCAAATGCACTAAAAAATGTAGGGTATTATTATGAATCATTTTTTGTTAAAATGGAAAACTTTCAAAACCCTTAACACATTTATTGGCACTGAAGTGAAATATAGATGAATCTGACACCTTCCCTGCTCTCAAGTAGTTTCCAACCTTCTTCACAACATTTTATCACAATTTTATATATATTTGATACATATATATATATTTGTCTCTTCCACTAAAATGAAAATTTAAAAAGATAGAGATTGTTTTTTGTCACATTCAGTGCTGAATCCCTAGTAAATAGTTGTTGAATTAATGAGTGATTGGTTATATCTATTAGAAAATATAGAACTTTAGACAGTTTCAACAAATATTTACTAAGTTCATACTATGAATAAGACACGAGGGGATGCAAAGATAAATATAAAATGCAGAGACATCTAACATAGAAAGCAGAGTATGAACAGAAAGGTGATAGAAGCAAAGTCCTGTAAAAATCTACAAGAGTTCATGGAGTTGGCATTTTATGTGGACCTTGAAATATGGGCAGATTTTGGGCAAGTGGAGATGAAGGGAAAAGGTTCTAAGCAAAAGTAGCAGTGTGAGCAAAGGCATAGAAGGTAGGAAGTTGTAGGTGCATTTGGGAAATACAGATAGTCCAATATAACTGGAACATAGGATCTAAAGGAAATGAAAATGATTAAGTCTGCTTTGGGAAGCGTTTTTGAACACCAGGATAATTCAACCAAACAATATTTCTGTCTAAAGAAACAGGAGTTTTGTACACTATTGCTTGGAAGCAGGGGTTACACATGATGACTTAGAAGTTCACCCTGGACCCATTATTTCCTGATCTTCTAGTGCTGTTGCCAGTGTTATTTTACTTTAAAATCCAATTATAACAAAGGTAGGGTCCTAGAGGTCAGTTTAATTCAAAGATCTTTTTTGACCCTGTAGAAAACAGTTTGGGCATGTTTGGAGAATCTGTGTTTCTGCCCAAAATGGAAAATACAAAGTAAAAAGGGAATAGCAGAAATAAGACATTTCCTTTTGTTGTCTGGCCTTCATGCCTCTGACCAGAGATTTGCTTATATTTTATCTTGTTTTAATTTCCATAGACCAGTACAAATCATATAGTGTCCAGCTCTGGCTAAGAAAATATAAAATGACGTTTTGTGCCTCTTTATCCCCATTATCTATTTCATCTACCCAGCCTAAATCCTCCCCCATGGTAACCACCAGTCACTTCTCAGTGTTTATGATTCTACTGCTGTTTTGTTCATTTTGTTTTATTTTGGTTTTAGATTCCATATGTAGGTGAAATCATATGGTATTTGTCTTTCTCTGCCAGCCACAATACTCTCTAGGTCCATCCATTTTGTCACAAAAGGCAGGATTTTTCTTTTTATGGCTGAATAATATTCCATTGTGTATTTGTACCACTTATTCTTTATCTATTCATCTATTGATGGGCATTTTGGTTGCTTTCATATCTTGGCTGTTGCAAATAATGTATCAATAAACATAGGGGTGCAGCTATCTTTTCAAATCAAGATTTTGTTTTCTTTGGGTAAACTACTAGAAGTGGAGTTACTGGATCATAAGGTAGTAAATTACTCACCCCTTATTTCTATTTATAGTTTTTTGAAGAACCTCCAGACTGCTTTCCTTAGTGGCTTTACCAACTTACATTCTCACCAACAGTGTAGGAGGGTTTCCTTTTCATCACATCGTCAATAACACTTGTTATTCCTTGCCTTTTGAATAGTAGCCATTTTGAGTGGTGTGAGGTGACATCTCACTGTGGTTTTGACTTGCATTTTCCTGATGATTAGTGATGTGGGGCATCTTTTCATGTACCTGTTGGCAATCTGTATGTCTTATTTGGAAAAATGTTTATTCAGGTCCTCTGCTATTTTTGAATTTTTTTTTGTTGTTGTTGTTGAATCATATGACTTCTTTATATATTTTGGATGTTAATTTGTTATTGTACATATCTTTTATTAATATAATCTCCTATACTGTAGGTTGCCTTTTTATTTTATAAGTGAAGGGGATAAAGAGTCACAATCTCAATCATAATATAATTTAATCATGGGGATGAAAGTACAGCATAGAGGATATAGTCAATAGTTCTGTTACATCTCTCTATGTTGACAGAAACTACACTGGTTGGGTTGAGCATTTAATAATGTATATAACCATTATATTGCTATGTTGTTTACTTGAAACCAATATAATATTCTGTATCATCTATACTTCAATAAAAGTATCAAAAAAATTCAGAAAAAACAAAATGTGAATGAGATTTTGAACAAATGCCTTCCAAAAGACTAATGGCAGAAGAAAGATATAAAAAGAAGGTCACTAGAGTCAGTCTCAGCTGATTGCTGAATTTCAAGAATAGTAGTGGTACTTTCTTACAGGACTGACCATATGTGAACATGAGAACTTTTCTCTTGTCAGAATCTCAATAATGATAATTTAATTTCTTTATTCTCATTCTACTTCATTTACACACACACACACACACACACACACACACACACACACACACCTGTCTGTAAAACATTTGACAGTGGGGTCTGTTGCTTTAATTCCCACTGAAAAATTTTAAAAAAGGAAATTCCAAAGAAGTCATTTGCTTTAATAATCTCTTTATTGGATACCCACTCCTATGTAGAACTCAGTGCTTGATGTCTTCCATCTTTATCCATTCGTCCATTTATCCATCTATCTGTGTGTCTGTTTATCCATTAAACAAGCCTTTACAGAGTATGTACTAATTTTCAGATAGCATGTCAGTTACTATGGGTATTGTGTTTTCTCTTTAAAAGTGACGAATTTATTTTCACCATAACCATATGCAAATTCTATAATGGTCTAGAAAACAAACATATTAACCTATAGATGGAGACGTTTTAAAACATAAACATTTAACAATATGATGATTTATTTTTAATTCCTGATAACTAAATGGATTACTACAATATCAACAAGGGTAAACATGGTGAGTTTCTTTCTCATAATTGTGTCTTAATGCTTGGCATATTATAAATGCTTTATAAATATTTGTTCACTGATCTTCAAAACAAAGGGAAGGACTTTACCTCTAACTAACCCTCCTATGCTTTTATATTATACTGTGTTTTTCTCCCTTTAAGGCTTATTTAATCTAAATATAAATGTCTGAGTAAGGGCAAGGGGTTAAAACACAAGTGTTGCCCTGGGGTTCCCAAAGTGTTTTTATGTAAATTACAAAACAGTGCCCCCTCTGGCCAGATGAATCTTAAACTGGTGCTCCTTTCAGCTGTCTTCCATTCCCAGGTTGTAAATCTTGGCAAGGGGTGCCCAAATAGAGAATACTATGAAAAATTATATGCCAATAAATTGGACAACCTAGAAGAGGTGGACAAATCCCTAGAAAAATATGACCTCCCAAGATTGTCCTAGGAAGAAACAGGAAATCTAAACAGTCCAATTACCATCAACGAAATTGAATTGATAATCAAAAAACTCCTGACAAATGAAATATTAGAAACAGATGGCTTCACAGCTGAATTCTACCAAACATTTAAAGAAAATCTAATACCTATCCTTCTTAAATTATTCCAAAAAGTAGTAGAGAAGGGAATACTTCCAAACTCATTCTATGAGGCCACCATCACTGTTAGGATCAATACTAGGCAAGGATACCACAAGAAAGAAAATAGTAGACTAATATTTCTGATGAACATAGATGGAAAAATACTCAAAAAAATTTCAGACTAAAACAATAGAAAAAAAATCAATGAAACAAGGATCTGGTTCTTTGAGAAGATAAAAAAAATAGATAAACCCCTACCCAGAGTTACCAAGAAAAAGAGAGTACACAAATAAAATCAGAAACAAAGGAGTAATTACAATGGATACCATAGATATACAAAGAATTATTATGAAGTAATATAAAAATTATATGCCAATAAATTGGACAACCTAGAAGAAATGGAAAAATTCCTAGAAAAATACAATCCTCCAAGATTAACCCAGGAAGAAACAAAATTTGAACAAACCAATTACCATCAATGAAATTGAATTGCTAATCAAAGAACTCCTGACAAACAAAATACAAGGAATAGATGGCTTCACAGATGAATTCTACCAAACATTTAAAGAAGAACTAATACCAATCCTTTGTAAAGTATTCCAAAAAGTAGTAGAAGAGGGAATACTTCCAAACTCATTCTATGAGACCAGCATCAGTCTGATAGCAAAACCAGACAAAGACACCCCAAAAAGGACACATACCATATGATATCACTTATTTGCAGAATATAAAAACAAGGTAAAATAGAAGGAACAAAACAACAGTAGACTCATAGGCACTGAGAAGTGACTAGTGGTAACCAAGGGGAAGGGGTTGGGATTGGTGGGAGAGGAGTGTGAGGGGGATAAAGGGGCACAACAATTAGCAATCACAATATATGTTGGTCACAGGAAGGGCAGTACAGCATGGAGAAAATAGTGATTCTATAACATCTTTCTACATTGATAGTAACTGCAGCAGAGGAGGTGAAGATTTAATAATATGGGTAACTGTTGAACCACTGTGTTGTACATTTGAAACCAATATAAGATTTATATCAATAATACTGCAACAAAAAATGAGGACAATAATCATCAGCATAACAGAAAGGCATCCTACAGTATGGGAGAATATTTTCATTAATGATTCATCTGATAATGAGTTAACATCCCAAATATATAAAAGACTCATACAATTTGTCTTTCCATGGGTTTCAGCCCCCGGCAAGATTCCTATTGATTCAATATGACCAAAGATATGACAATAGAACGTTCTTGGGGTGAAAGGGTTATACCCAACTATTTCCATGGTGGCAGGTCAATCACCAGAATTCCGTTCACTCAGAGTGAGTCTGCATGCAGCAAACCAGTCTCTGCCTCTGGGCCTCTCTGCCAGCACAGCCATCCTCTGGGCCTCTCTGCCCACAGAGCCATCCCAGTCTCTGTTCTTTGGCACTGCTGCCACTCCAGCCTCTGCTCTCCTGCAGCCTTGCAGCTATGCCACTGTGTCACCTAGAGTACTGGGCAGGGCTTTTATGTAGAGTTAATAACAATGTATTGCCCATACCTGTGTAGTAAGCTAGCCAACCAGGGCCAGGTGAGAATCCTGGTAACAGGAACCTTCAGTTTATCCACAAACTCGACACCCAGAAATCAAATAACCCAATTAAAAAATGGGTGGAGGACCTGAACAGATATTTCTCCAAAACACGAATGGCCAACAGACACATGAAAAGATGTTTCACATTGTCCCGACCTGTGGGACTATCAACGGGGGTCGACGACCTGGATGAGAGAATGAAGGGGCAAGGGACACAAAGAACGGACAGCAAGACAGGATGTCTGATCAAGCTGGCACAGTTTATTGTTTGCAGGCTCAATTTATACAGGTAGCAAGGAAGGGGTGGGTCAGAAGGTGATTGGGCCTTAGGGGGCGCCAGCGGGAAGGTGTAGAGGGGTGATTGAGCCTTGGTTGGCGCCAGCGGGAGCGGACAACCCGGAAGAGAAGCAGGGAGTTTGCCATCTTGTGGGTGGGGGCCCTTGGGAGGGAGGTTTTAAGGGTGGGGCTTTCGTAACCAAGCCTGCCTAAAGGCCCACAGGTTTGCTCCCAACATCACATCACTAATCATCAGGGAAATGCAAATCAAAACAATAATGAAATATAATCTTATACCAGTTAGAATGACCACAATCCAAAAGAGAAGAAATAACAAATGTTGGTGAAGATGCGGAGAAATGGGAACTCTCCTACACTGTTGGTGAGAATGTCAGGTGTTGCAGCCACTCTGGAAAGCAGTATGGAGGTTCCTCAAAAACTAAAAATAGAAATACCATTTGACCCAGTAATTCCAGTCCTAGGAATTTACCCAAGGAAAACAACATCCCTGATTCAAAAAGATATATGCACTCCTATGTTTATTGCCACACTATTTGCAGTAACCAAGGTATGGAAGCAACCTGAGTGTCCATTAATAGATGAATGGATAAAGCAAATGTGGTACATAAACACAATGGAATATTGTTCAGCCATAAAAGAAAGAAATTCTCCCATTTGCAACCACATGGATGGATCTAGAGGGTATTATTCTCAGTGAAATAAATCATGCAGAGAACTACAAATACCATATGATTTCACTTATTTGTGGAACATAAATACAAAGCTAAACAGCAGTAGATTCATAGACACCAGGAAGGAACTGGTGGTTGCCATGGTGGAAGGGTTAATGTGGATGTATGGGGAAGGTGAGGGCGATAAAGAGCTATAAAAATTCTCCATCAGAATGAAGACTGTTCATGGGGATAGTAGTACAGTATGGAGAATATCGCCAATGATTCTGTAACATCTTTCGTTATTACCGGTTGTGGCTTTACTAATGGGGGTGAGAATTTAGTAATATGGGTAACTGTTGAACCATTGTGTTTTATATTTGAAACTACAGTAAGTCCGTATATCTATAATAAAAAGAAGAGGGAAAATAAAAGAAGACACAACTGCTATTAATGGGAATAGGTAGGTGTAGGTAACCCCAAATGGCTGCTTAGCAGAATATATGACAGTGAACATAAAATTCCTGGGTTCTATATTGGCTCCTGAGTTTTTACCTAACTCTTGAATCTTGGGCAAGTCATTTTCCTCATGATAAAAGCAGTTAAGCAATATTCAGTCTAAAATATTTCCCTGCTTCCACCAATAATCATCCCAATCCTCACTTTTAGATCAGTAAAAGAGAAATCACCTGAGAAACAATGGTAAATGAGAAAGTAAAATGTGACTGTATTAAAAATTAGGCTTGTAAAAACCTAAATGTTGAGATGTGTAAAACTGATTGGAGATAGGCTTATACTGGAAACATAACAGGGGGCTTTACCCTGAGCTCAAATCAGATCAGCCATCAGCTGACTGCATAGTGCAGCAAATTGAAAAGATGTGATTGAGAAGAGGTAATGTGGCATTAATAAACCACGCATTTTGATGCTTCTAGGTTTATGCAAGGAGGAGGTAAAAAAAAAAAACTTGAGCAACACCAATAGAGACAGAGATATCAACATCTGTATTTTCATACACAGGTTATCTCACCCACTAGCAACAGGGAATCCAATTATTTTCCTAGAATCTTATCCACAGGTTACTACCACTCCTATTTGTGCATTGTTGTTAAGTGGGAGCTGTGTGTGTGTGTGTGTGTGTGTGTGTGTGTATGTTGCTTAAGAATTTCTAATGTGGCTTTAGTGGCTTATATCTACTGTCCTCAAAACAGTTCTAGGGTCTGCTCTAGGTACCAGGTGATCTTCTCTAATACAGAATCCTTTCTAATTTTTTGCAAACCCCAGGCAGGTATTGATTCATGAGCAATCAACACAGTTTGGGGCCACTGCCATGGTAGTAAAACTATGGAGTAATCACTTCTTATTCTAATGGTGAAGGCAGTAAAAATTTTTTATAGAAGCCTTCAGTATAAGAAAAAACATAAAGTTAAGGCTTTCCATATCTGCTAATACAAAGACTGATAGCAATCAATGAAGTCCTTAAAACTATGAAGATTATTAATGAGAGTAGTGTCAAATCACACAACAATGGAACTATTGTAGTCATTACTTGAAACTTTTAATATAAAGTTTTTCTGAATGTGATCTGAGGATCATTTACATCACAATCACTTGGGGAAAATCATAGCGTTAAAAAAAGCAAAAAAGCAAAAAAAAAAAAGTCTTCAGGCTTCCAAAATTTCTGGATATGAGGCTCAACAACTTTCATTTTAAACAACACACTCCCCATATTTATCATGCATTTTTAAGTTTGACAGCCATTGATTTATAGAGGTACTTTTGGAATCAGTAAAATAAGGTGCTATTCTCTTGTCTGATATGGTGGAAAACACACTTACCTTGGTAGAAGGAACCTGGCATCTAGTCCTGGCTTTGCCCTTTACCATCTGTGAGATCTTTGATAACTGATATCATCTTTTTGAGCACCATTTTACTTCTCTATACAGTAAGAGGTTTGATCCAGAGAAACTCTAAGGTCTTCTTCTTCAGCCCTAACATTGTATGAATCTACATAGAGGATATTATTAAATTAATTCAACTTCTTCCAAGGGGTCATAGGGTCTCACACCCAGCACAATGCCTGGCACATAATAAAAATGCAATAAATTTTAATTGTGTGAATGCAGACAGAAAATATAAAGATGTTCAAGCAGGAACTAAATAACTTCTCAAGTGCTAGATATGCAATGGACAATGCATTAAGGAAACCTAGAAACATATTTGGAAGCTATCCTTATACCTGTGAAGACAAATTATATATTTTTCCCCATATAATCTCTTGGTTGCCATCAGGGATGAATGCTTGGCTGGATCCAACCAACTCAAACATCCTATTACACAAAGTTTCTTTAGACAACTACTCCTTATTTAGGTCCTCCCCAAGCAGCCCCCCACCAACCCCTTAGCAACCACATCATGATGTTTAACACCCAAGTTTGTATGCTCTCCTATATGTTACATTTTATCTGTTTAAGCCTAAATTTTCAAAGCATGCCAAGCTCCTGAAAGTTATGGAAAATACTCCTTTCCATGGGTCTCCCAGAGCTTATATAGTGTTGGATATATAGGCAGTCAGTAAGTACTCTATTAATACAGTTTTAATCTTTTGCATTTCTGTAGTGCTTTGTAAGTTGTATAGTGCTTTTAAAACTAGTTCATTTGGTTTTCACAACCACAATGACAGGCAATCAGAACAGATATTATTTGCACTTTATAGCTGAAGAATTTGAAGCTTAAAGATTTTACAGCCTGAGCAAAATCACGTAGGCAGTACTTTCTCCTCTACCAGATTACATTATATCTTTTTGGAGAAAGGGAAGGCTGGAGCATAGGTTTTAGGATCCAGGAACTTTCCATCTCAGGAATTTCAAGCCTTTCTATACAGATGTTTGTACTAGAAAAAGCCAGGGGAAGAAAAGCCTGGAATAATATGATTTTATGATCAAGAGGAAGAGAAACATTAACTGTTGGATAAGTAGCTTTACTACATTTTGACCTTGATATAATCTTTTTATTTCTTTTGAATTTAAAACTCCTTTATTTCCATAATTAGATAAATTTCTGGAGAGTGATTTTTCAAAGAAAAACAATTCCAGCATTTATGTCTAAATATATCTTCTTGCTTTTATTCTACATCAACCTGCGCATTTTAAAAATTCTTGGTTGAGCTGGTCTTTCTTCATTAAGGACACAGCTTTTCAGAATGTTTCCTTTTTAATTCATTTTTTATTTGTACATCTCTGGACTTATGCATTTCTTGAATATCTTTCTGAATTTCAAGGGAGTGATGTCTTTCTTGTCAGCATATTTGACATTGTGGGTGTGAGTTTTATTTTGTAAATTATCTTTATTTTTTATTGAAGTATCATTGACATACAATCTTATATTGGTTTCAAATGTACAACACAGTGGTTCAACAGTTACCCATATTATGAAATCCTCACCTCCTCTGCTGCAGTGACTACCTATCAATGTAGAAAGATGTTATAGAATCACTGACTATTTTCTCCATGCTGTACTGCCCTTCCTGTGACCAACATATATTGTGATTGCTAATTGTTGTGCCCCTTTATCCCCTCACTCTCCTCTCCCACGAATCCCAACCCCTTCCCCTTGGTTACCACTAGTCACTTCTCAGTGTCTATGAGTCTACTGTTGTTTTGTTCCTTCTATTTTACCTTGTTTTCATATTCTGTAAATAAGTGATATCGTATGGTATGTGTCCTTTTTGGGGTGTCTTTGTCTAGTTTTGCTATCAGACTGATGCTGGCCTCATAGAATGAGTTTGGAAGTATTCCTTCTTCTACTACTTTTTGGAATACTTTACAACATTCCACCAATTTTGGGCTATTGAAGTTTTGTTTTTATTTGCATGTATTGCTTGATTTCTGTTTTAATTTGTTCATTGATCCATTGATTATTTAAAAGCATGCTGTTTAGCCTCCATGTGTTTGTGGGCTTTTTTGTTTTCTTTGTGTAATTTATTTCTAGTTTCATACCATTGTGGCCTGAGAAGCTGCTTGATACAATTTCAATCTTTCTGAATTTATTAAGGCTCTTTTTGTGGCCTAGTTTGTGATCTATTCTAGGGAATGTACCACTTACACTTGAGAAAATGTGTATCCTGCTGCTTTTGGGTAGAGTGTTCTATAGATATCTATTAACTCCATCTGATCTAATGTATTGTTAAGTTCCTCTGTTTCCTTATTTATTTTCTGTCAGTTTGATCTGTCTATTGATATGAGTGGTGTGTTAAAGTCTCCTACAACAAATGTGTTCTAATCTCTTTTCCCCTTTAATTTTGTTAGTACTTGTTTTACATATTTAGGTGTTCCTATGTTGGGTGTGTGGATATTTAGAAAGGCTATATCTTGTTGGATTGACCCCTTTATCATTATTTAATGCCCTACTTTGTCTCTTGTTACTTTCTTTGTTTTCAAGTCTATTTTGTCTGAGTACTGCTGCTCCTGCTTTTTTCTCCCTATTGTTTTCATGAAATATCTTCTTCCATCCCTTCACTTTTATTTTGCATATGTCTTTGGGTCTGAAATGAATATTCTGTAGACAGCATATAGATGGATCTTATTTCTTTACCAATTCTGCCACTCCATGTCTTTTGATTGGTGCATTCAGTCAATTTACATTTAAGGTAATTATTCATAGGTATGTACTTATTGCCATATTATTGTTTTCTGGTTGTTTTTGCAGTTCCTATCTTTTCATTTCCTCCTTTCTTATACTCTTTTGTTGTTATTTGATGGTTTTCTTTAGTGTTGTGTTTGTATTTCTCTGTTTTAATTTTTTCTGTATGTATCATAAGCTTTAGGTTTGTGGTTACCAGTGTTTCAAGGATAGCTTCGTGACTATGTAATAGTCTATATTAAGCTGCTGATTGCTCTATTTCAAACACAAAGTAAAGGTACTTTTCTTCTTCTTCTTCCTCTTCTACACTCTTTGTATTAGATATCATAATCTGCACTCTTGTGTATCCCTTGATTGATTTTTTGAGTAGTTGATTTTACTTCTTTTGTTTTAATTTCATACTTGTTATTTAATTAATTGGTCTACTACCTTTACTATGGATTTATTTTCACTGGTGTAAGCTATTTAGCCTTAGGAACATTTCCATCTAGAGCAGTTGCTTTAACATAACCTTGTAAGGATGGCTTAGTGTTGATGAATTCCTTCAACTTTTGTTTATCTGAAAATTGTTTAATCACTGCTCTTAATTTCAGGAAGAGTCACGAGGTCCATATCATTTAAATCTTTCTCGGGAGTTGTATTAACAATTTTACTCTGGGCAAGGTTCCTTTGGCGTTTCATGTTTGTATATGGCACCCTCTAGTGTCCAGAAGCTCTATTCTGGAGCTGCTGAGCCCCTGAAGCAATGTCCGGGGTCGCAGGGGAGTGGTACTGGTGCCTGCGGGTAGGAAAGAGCTATTCCCGGCCTTCTGGCTGCTGTGCCTGTCTCCACTGCCTGAGCCAGTGGGCTGGTCACACAGGTGTAAGTTTTTGTCCCAGAGCAGCCAGATATGGATCCCTGCTTTCCACAAGCAGCTGGCATCCCAGTCTCCCCAGGAACTCTGCCTGTATTAACTTTCCAACCCAGTAGTCATGTGAATCTCATGAAAGCACCATGAAATGTAGGTTTGTGCTCCCAAAGCAGATCTCCGGAGCTAGGTATTCAGCAGTCCCAAGCCTTCCACTCCCTCCCTGCTCCGTTTGTCTTCCTCCTGCCGGTGAGCTGGGGTGGGGGAGGGGCTCGGGTCCCACGGAGCCACAGCTCTGGTATGTTACCCCATTCGCTGAGGTCTGCTCTTTTCTCCAGGTGTATGCAGTCTGATGCCGTCCTCTTTCCTGTTGCTCTCTCAGGATTAGTTGCGCCAATTAAATTTTCTAGTTGTATCCAGTTTTAGGAGGAACACTGCTCTAAATTTAAATGATAATCTTGCTGGGTAGAGGATTCTTGATTGGAGGTCCTTCTGTTTCAGTACATTAAACATTTCATGCCACTCCCTTCTGGCCTATAGAGTTTCCACTGAGATGTCTACTAATAGCCTTATCGGGTTTCCCTTATATGTAATCTTTTATTCTTTCTTGTTGCTTTCAATACTCTCTCCTTATCTTTGATCTTTGCCATTTTAATTATTTTATATCTTGCTGTTGTCTTTTTGGAGTTCCTTTTGTCAGGGGCTCTTTGTGTTTCCATGACTTGAGTGTCTATTTCCTTCACTAGGTTGGGAAATTTTTGAAAATTGTTTCCTCAGAGACTTTCTATCCCTCTGATTCTCTGTTCTCCTTAAATACCCCTATAATGTGAATATATTTTCATTTGTTTCAGTCACATAGCTCTCTTATTTTTTCATTCCTAGAGATCCTATTTTCTCTCTTTTTCCAAACTTGTGCTATGTTCCTCTTCTTTCATTTCCATCTCATTGAGTGTCTCCTCTACTTGCAGTAATATACTTTAAAATCCCTCCATTGTATGTTTCATTTCAGATACTGTATTGTCTAGCTCTGAGTGGCTCTTTTTCTGGTCTTCTATGTATTTGTTGAAGTTCTTACTGAGATCTTGAATATTTTTCTGTGAATCAGTGAGTATGTTTATGACTTTTAGTTTGAAATCTTTATCAAGAATTTTTGTGATCTCCATTTATATTTTCCCTCTTTCTGGCATTCTTTTCTGCAATTTTGTTTGGAATATATTCTGCTTCATTTTGTTAGGATTTCTGTGTTTCTTCCTTTTTATTAGATGGCTCTGGTATGCTTCCTGGTCTATAGGGTAATAGCCTTATAAAGAAGCCATCCTATGGTGTCCAGAAACTCAAGACTCTTTACTTTCCAGTGCATGATTCTACTTTGTGTGAGCCCCAGCTTTTGGTTTGCAGTGGGTGGGGCTACCTTTCTGTCTTTTCCATAGTGATCTGAGTCTGTGCTGGCAGTTTCCTTCAGGCACTGCCTTTGTAATCTGAGGAGAAGCCTCTTCTGGGCTCACTCTCTGTGGGGCCATCCTCTGCCTGCCCTGAATCAATGGTGGGGCTGCAGGGTTAATGGGATGTATGGTCTGATAGTCAGCTCTGGGACCAGGCACTATGTGTAGCACTGGGCTTGGACAGCCACAGGAAAGAAGGCGTGCTCAGAGCTGGCTCCTGCAGGCACCTCCCTGGTTAGTCTGTAATGGCTGAGAAAGCTGGGAGAGTCTCCATCTACCAGTCAGCAAAGTCTGCTGCTGATGCTGTACTGACTGGGTTAGCTCACTGGCAGTGCATGCAGGGAGGCAGCTAGGGACTGAGCTGCCAGAGAGATGTTGGGGCATCTGGGACTCCCAAGAATTCCCAACTTTTTGGGCCAAGAGAGGGATGGGCAGGCATTGTCCACCTGCCCTTTCTCCTGCAGAGAGAGCTCCATCCAACCCTCACCCCTCTGGCACCCCTTCCACGGCTGGCAAGTTTTTCAAGCTGCCACCTCTGCTTTGGGTCTCAGGACCAGTGGATCATGCCTATCCTCCACAAGGGGTTGGAGAACCAGCCTTCATGAGTGTTCAAGCTGTCCCTGGTGTCCAGCCCCACTTATCACTAGAACCCAATGTAATGTGTGCTCGTGCACCCAGAGCAGATATCCAGGGCTCCTATCCCCTCTCTGCTCTGTTCCTCTTTCTCCTGCCTGTGGGATGGAGTAAGGGGGAAGGCTTGGGTCTCACTCAATTGTGGCTCTGCCACTTTACCCTTTTCTGTGTGGACTTCTCTTCTTTCCAAGATGTAGGTGGTCTGTTCTGCAGTATGCAGCTCATTTTCAGGTTTAGCTGTATTTGTTGTATCTTAATTTTTTTGTGCTTTTGGGAGGAGTTTTCCACTTTCCCTTCCTACTCCACCATATTTTTCTATGCTTCCCTCAACATTGATATAATCTTCGTTCAAGAGTTTTCTCAATTCTTGTACCTAAACTCTATTTTTTCCTTCCTGGTTTCCAGCAAACATTTGTATCCAAATGGACAATGTTTCCCATCTCAGTGAACCTTAAATTTTGTTTTTTAAGCCTTAACCTTTTGTTATTATTGTTGCTGCTGTTCTTCCAGTTAAATATATGTCAATGCTTTGAAAATGGAAAATCAATCCAAAAACTAATGAGGCATATAAGAAAATAAATCCATTGAAATCTGTATCTAATTTCTCCAAAAGCTGTATCAGTAGTTTTAGAAAAGAAGCCTTGCATGCAGTCAACAGCTTTAACGAAGGTAAACAACCCTTTCCTCTGATTTAGTGTGCCAATGAAGCTACAGTTTGTATAGTCCTTGATTCAAGGATGAGCTAGGTATTTTCAGATTCCATATTACAGAGAATAACCCTTAGCAAAACATGTTCCCAACAATATCCTGTAAGGAAAGCTGCATGAAAATATAAATATAGGAGATGCAATTAGAAAAACCATGATGTGGTTTCAAATGATATCTAACATGTGATTGAACAAAATAGTTTAGTTTATTATTCCAGAACCAGTAATAACTGGCTATAATTCACTTTTTTTTTCTATTGCCTTAAAAAGTTCCCTCGTGCCAGCTTGCAGTCTATCCCCTGCCCTTACCCCAATTCCTGCCAACCAATAATCTGATTTCTGTTTTTATAGCTTTGCCTTTCCTAGAATATCATATAAATGGAGTGATATAGTATATAGCCTTTTGTATCTGTTTCCTTTTACTAAGTGTTCTCCTTTTACTAAGTCTTTGGGATTCATCCAAGCTGTTGCACATATCAATAATTTGTTCATGGATTCACTTGATTGGGAACTAAAGACAAGCCAAAACAAAGCAAGTAACCTAAATTTCTTTAGATAATTTCAAAGATCTGAGTCAGAAATTAACCTGCATGTACACACACATTTAAATGGAGACCAACACTTAATACATAAATAGTCAAATGAATGTTTAAAGAAATATCTTTGTCCACAAGGAGTTTGGTTTATACATAATTATAAAACTGCATCCATACAGATAATGGATTAAATATGTCATATGACACTGATGTTTTATTCAGTGCAGATAATGAGTCTGATTCAACCCAGTTCCTATGGAAGTTCTTTGATAGGGAGAAGGAGCTATTAATTCTCTAAGGCAGTAAGAAGACCAGTGCAGCTACTATCAACAAAATTGTGCTGCCCTTTGAATGTGACAACCCTGTTATGAAGATACTAAATGTAGGTGAAACTGTTTTGAGTTGTGTTTTCATTCCCTTAGATGTCTGCACTGAGCCATTTCTGCCCGTGCAAAATTGGTAGATGTGAATTGTTTTTGCCTCCCTTCAATCTCCTTTTCTGTAAGTCATAATAATAATAACATTGGCTAGCAATTATGACCAGTTATTGTGTGCTAGGCACTGTGCTAAGCACTTTATGACAGGCTATCATATTCCTCACAATAATCCTGTGATTGGTACTATCATTATTCACACTTTGCAGAATTAAACACAGCTCAAATAATTTGTTCAAGATCACACAGCCAGTGAGTATTAAAACTGAGATTTGACCCCTCAACTAAACTTCTACAATAGTCTACACTAACCACTGCACTGTACTACTGTATATATATTCAACCTTCTAGATTTTAGGGTCTAGAATTCCCTCTCTCCTGCTCACCAGCCACATAGTACCTTCCATTGCTATGCCTCCCTCAGGACTTATAGAGGTCCTCTACAGTTTTAATTACTTCCCTCCCCAACTATCCTTCTGACAGTGTCTTGGTATTCATCCAATGTTGTAAAGAATGCAGCTGAGTAGGCAAATGCTACCATGATGTGAATAGAACACCGAACCCCTTATCTTTCTCAGGAATGATTGCATTTTATACCAAATTATCTCCAATAAATTATTACTAATAAACTTCCAACAGAGGCATGGGGCTAGTTGGGTGGGAATGGACAGGAGAATCTTCCCAGCATCCATTATTTTATGCCATTTAAGCAATATGTAAAGTTAACTGTATCCTTCTACATTTTCATCCTGCTCCTCTGTGATTAGTGACAGATTGCAAGACAAGATTAGGAATACAGGTACATGGTGGTCCTGTGGCAGAGGATGTTTCCCCCTTGTATAAACCAACTGATCTGTATAGAGATCAAACCTATGACCTTGGTTTCAGAACTGTGGTATCTCCACTTTGAGTTAATAAGCATCATTAACACCAGTTTCAACCTTACCAAAGCAAAGCATTGAAGGTTCTACTAACAGCTTGAAAGAATTAATAAGCTGCCCTAGCCATATACCTTTTACCTAGGGAGTGACCTTGGTACTGGGAATGATTAGGGTTTCACATGACCTAGATCTCAAAGGTGTTACTTGATTGTATTTTGTCTTGGTATACATTGTATTACATCATAAAATGAAAATATAAATATTGATTGTTATTTCACAGCAAAATCCAGAATTGACAGAAATTTCCCAAACTTCCCCAACTGACTGGAACAAAGCACTATAATAAAAAGAAACAGTCCTACTCTTTAGAGATAAATTAGAATTGCATTCTAATTGACATACTTCCAAAAATTATTACTCCAAATGCATACTGGTGTGCCTAATATGAGACCTTTTATACCTAAAAACTTCTAAGTTTAAAGTTTAGAATAGTTTAATGGTATAGGTGATAAAACATTACTTAGGTAGGAGTATTAAGAAGTAGCTTATAACTAGCAGCCAAAGTATAATAACTTTATTATTGTGAAGGTAAATAAGTAGCATGATTTGTTTTAAATGTAAGGTAAGAAGAGTTCTTTTCATGTAAAGCAGCTAATTATTATTTCTCTAGAACAAATGTACTTTCATCAGTAGAAGGTTTGCTTTGATATTACATAATTTTAAAATTCCCCTTTAGGCCTAAATGTAATTGATAGTAAAATATTTTAGTGACAACTGGTTGTATGGGAAAAGGCTCTCAATACATTGTTAGAAATAAAAGCATGACACATAACTGCATATTCAGTATAATCCTAGTTTTGCTGAATATATGTAATATGCAAAAGAAACTACTGGAATTAAATATACTAAGATGTTATACTAGATATACTAAAAATTATTATTTTTGGGTGGTGGGATTAAATAGTTTTTCTTTATTATCTACATTTTCTAAAAAGTCTACAATGAACATCTATTTTGTAATATGATATAAACAAAAATGTAAAAAACTAGTCTGAAAGGATGTGATAAACATTCAATCTTATGGACTTATTTGTCTTTTAAATGCTTATCTTTTAAACACATAATGATTTCCACTTATTTTTATAAAATCAAAGAATTTCACCACCTAAAATCAATGTTTTTGCAGATCTGAGAAACACTTGGGTCATCTGAAGTGCATATGATATTTTTCCTTGTAACACTTTTGAAAATTTATCAACTTGGAAGGAAAACTGCTGATGTGCTATTTGAAACTCACCCCTTGCCCTCCCACATTAGTTAGGTAACATAAAGAGTTTTAACTGGTATAAGACTTTGACAAAGAAGGCATGGATACATTTCATCCAGATTAAAACCATGCTCAGCTGGTGTCAAAGACAGCCAGAAGTTAGATGGACACTACCACTTAAAAAAAAATCTGTCATAAAAATAGCATTATTTGTTTATTGCAAATGGTAGGATTTGTTTTCTTCTTATGGCCGAATAATATTCCATTGTGTATATGTACCACATCTTTGTCCATTCATCTACCGATGGACACTTAGATTGCTTCCATTTCTTGGCTATTGTAAGTGGAATTCCTGGGTCAAATGGTATTTCTATTTTGAGCTTTTTGAGGAACCTCCATACTGCTTTCCACAATGGTTGAACTAACTTACAATTATGGCAATTTACTTGCTGTTTTTACCATTTAAATACACTATCATGGGCAAATCTGTTATCTCTTACAGAACATTCCGTCTATTCCATTGGTGTTGGAGCACTTGTTTGTTAGGTAAAGTCAATTAAAGATGATACACCTGTCAGCTTGGAAGTCAACCAAATTTCTAGTTGTGTGTTCCATGACCCCCAGTACCTTACTCTCTGCAATTTTTTTGGTCTTTTCATCAGAACCTATTTTTGGGAGGAAAAACTTGTCTTTAAAAGGGAGGTCAATGCTTACAACACAAAGACTTGGAACAATACACATTAAAAGAAAGCAATGAATGTCTATTAGCCAGAAACCATTTATTGCCTCTATAAAAGTTTAAATAAAATCCCTACAAAAGTTCACATTACAACCTGATGTGATTTTTAAGGTGACAGTATGTTTCAGAGGTAGTACCAGTAAAATGGGATGGGAAGATTGCTAAAAGGAATTATTAACAAGTTAATGCAAAATGAAATTTCAGTGTTGGAGCAATATATATATTCAGTATACACTTTAAAAGGAACAATTGTAATTATATTTCTGTGAAAAAATCACTTAATTATCCTTTCTTCCTTAGCAAATCTGCTCTTAACAAAGGTGTGTTTTGGGCACTGGCATATTCACGGTAAGCTAACAAGTTAGCAGGCTTCTTCATTATATCATCACAGAGCATAGCTTCATGAAGAGCATGATACAGTGATGTCTGCTAAGGATAACAACTTCAAGATAACCCATTTACTCATCATTTAAACACTATAGTACTGATAATTCTCTTAAAAGGCTAATATATTAGAATTTGGCATTTTTTAGGATCTGAATGAAAATCTAATATATTTTGAAGAATAGACAATATTCTTGGTATACCATCATTGCAATGTGGAGAAAGGACAGGAGATAAAGTTTACAGTTTCTATTAAAAATTATCGTAAGCTATCAGGGTAGATAAGGATTCCTTGGAAATGGGCTGAATGTTCCCTCCTTTCAAAAAAAGGCAACAAAGTCAATCTTAGAGCCTATAATTATTTTAAGTACACTACTTATATTTTCTACACAAACTTAAAGACTGTTGACTATGAAAGTGCTTTAAAATAGATATCACCTTCTGAGAAGTGGCCTCTTGAAGATATTTTGAAATCTTGGTAATATACAAAGCACAGGATGTGACTAGGCTGCAACCTTTTCTTCCCCTACAACAACAACATTTCTATCTCATGATAGCAATGATAGTACAGAAGTCCTGCTGTTGATAACTGACCTTACAACAAAACATCCCTAGGTTCCATGAAGAGGCCAATTTTCTTCTGTTTTTCTTGCATGTGCTAATTTTCCTATTCTCCAGGGAAACTGTAGTTCTCATATTCTAGTGACTAATTTTAGCCTGGTTGAAATAAGGAAGGTAACTTCCAATATTTGGTTTTTTAAAATATACATTTCAGAAGGTAAGTGCTCTTAGATACACATTTCTGGCTTAGAAACTGGTTGGCTATACTAAGCTGACAGCAGACACCTAAGTGTAGGTAAAAGAAAGAAAATGTTTTTTTCCCATTGGTGTTTGTCTTTGTTAGAAGACACTTTAGATAGCATGGTTTGTTTTAATATTGTGTGTTTCAATATTATTATACATTTAACAATAAAGCACAAAAGAAAGAAACACTAGTTGTTTTTCTACTCTCACTCATGAAGATGTCACAAAAGTAGTCACCAACTGATTTTTTCCTGTTTGAAATGCCTCAAAACCACTTCTAACCTCTGTGTGTGAAAAATACATTTTCCCTATAGTATATTTTTAACACTTGACCTTCACATCTTTTAAACAAATCCATGGCTAAAATCTCATTCTGCCAATTATGATTTTTTTTCTGGACACAGTTATTTCCTTTGGTTCCTGCTACAGAAAAACCACATTTCATTTTAGAAATGTTTTAATTCTAGTGACAGTATAGTTATGATTTACACAGTATCTATTTTAATGGAACTTTAAACAGGGAATGGGAATCATCTGTGTTTCCTCTCAAAATTGTACACTAGGATTCCTTTGAGGAATCATACATAGAAGAATACTTAAATCTACTAAAATTTCTACTTATATATTTGTATTAATATCCCTGAAAAAGTGAAAAGAAATAATTTGCTTTGAAGTTTATGGCTTACTGAGGAGTCAAAATCCAATGTCTCTATAGTAGGAGCTCAACACATATTCTTTGATTTATTGAATGATTGCTGAGGTGTGACAAATACAATCCATAGAGTTGAAAGATACAGGAAAGACTCATCTAACTTTATTGTGTAACAGAAACCAGATAAAAAGGGGCTTAAATTGAAGCAGAAAAAATTACAGCTTAAAGATAAACTCAATGACTAGAAAGGAGATCCCAGGAGATACTTTAAAGCCTGAAATTTGTTCATGCTACATTAAGAAATGGTTCCTATATTTGCTTTATATAGTAGGGACTTTGTATCTCATGGAGGAATTGTTGTGACTGAACAATTTAATCCTAATCTCTGAGATTCTGTTACTCTTTTCTCTGAATGGAATTTGATGTGTCAGCAAGGAGCACTAAACATTCTTTGTGGAGAACCATATGGCTTTTGGCTAAAAAGGAGAGCACCTAATCACTGAAATATTTCTGCTAACAAAAGAACCATAGCAGTAGCATGGCAGCAATATTAAATCGAACAAATAGCTGACAAAATGAAGGATTATCAATGAACCTTACCTATTTGTGGGTGGGGGGGACATTTCAAGGTCAAAGACATTCATGATTGCCTTTCTGCATTTGTAAGTTGGTATCTGTGAATTCCAAAGTCAAAATTGGTTTTACTTAAAAATAATAAAAATATATGACATAGAAACTTGATGGCCAAAAGTGCTATCTAGCTACTTCATTAATCTTTTGGGTATAGACAGTAATTTAACCATACAACACAATTCCACCCTGCCAATTCATAAACATATGATACTGTGTACTTAGAGAGAAACAGGTATTTTTCCTTTTATGAGTTTTGGTAATGCTATCTGGTACCCCAGAAGGGAAATGTCTGCAAACAATTGTCTACAGTGTGTTGCCATCTGGTACTTACTAGAATAACTGGGTAGCATGCCCATTTTAGGAGTGTACTCATAGAATAGTATCCAGGAAATTTAGAGCACTGTGATCTATGACCAAAGTAGTATATTCCTTTTTGGATATTATCCTTCGCTGATGGCTCTGTACAAGCCTCACATGAAAATGAGGTAAATTTTGTGGCAAAGCTGAGTGACTAGATAAAAAAAGGGGGGGTGGTAACTTACCTTGACTTCCTATTTCATAAAATGCAAGAACTGAAAAATATTATGAAGATAATGATAAACTTGTAATATTTGTGCAACATTTCCTCTAACTCAGTTACACAAATTTACTAGTATAATGTGAATCTTATCAATATCTGTCATTTGCAGCAATGGAGAATTCCCATTAAAACTAACCTTTTACAACATTTTATTTTTGTACACTTAACAATTATTTGACATCATGTTTGTAAATTACTTTTCCAGAGTGCTTTCCCCCCTCCCACCAAATACTGGATTAGGTAATGGAAGAATACCAACAATTTACAATTATGTACCAGTATTCACTCCAATTTTCAGTCATTAGCTTAAGTCAAATTTTCGTAGGGGTCCCAAGACTCATCCTGGTTAAATCATTTTTAAAGTTTTGTTTTCAATTTTCAGTCCACTTTCCTGAATAAAAGTGTATGTGAATGATAGGAAATCAAGATAGGTAGAAAGAAGATATAATGGCTACCAAAACAGGACTAATCAAACTTCAGTAACTTGATAAGCAATGTTGGAATACTTTATTTTAATGTGTCTGGTCAAAACTATTACTAAAACTAAGGTTCTTCTACAAAACCAAACAAAAATCTTTCAGAATTAGACATTATGCATTACATAGCTAGACTGCTCAATTAAATACATTTTTTTCCCAGAGTTCCAGCATTTTGGAAAAAACTTTCAAACAATGCTCTTACATTTCACATACATCTTTTGCACTATAGCCATTATATCTTGTTCATCCTTCACAGAATTTGTTGGTTTCAACAATATGTTTTTCCAGCTGAAGAATTCTGGGGTAACAATGCAGTTATCTTGAAATGCACACCTGCTAGGGCAGCCAAAAGGCTGTATCATATTACCCCTTTCAAATCACAAACTCTCTGAGGCATTTTTCTCTGATAAAGAAGACACACTGAATGAGGTATCATCAGGTTCCGGCAAGGTATGATTGAAATCCATCTCTTCTAATTCAGGAGGTAAATCTGACAGCAGTGCCTGAGTCAGAAAAATCAATTTTTTAAGTTAGTATGTGGACAAATTTTTGCCAATTTTGTGCTAATAGTTGTGGTCCTCTCATGTTGATTTATTCTTAAGGATGTAAAGAAAGGAACATTTTTCTTTCAGTACCTTATATAATATCTTACATGCAGATTATATAGAGTGAAACCCTGGACAAAAGGAGGGAAATGAGTAACTATTCTGTACCATGTGCTTTGAAGTATTTGAGATAAGTGATTTTCATACTAATTTTGAGTAATCACTGATCACTGCTAGAGGACTTTTAAATTATATTCCTTCTAAAATATTCTTGCCCAGTTAAGCTGCCCTTTAAAGAAAAGCACATTGTACAGAAGACTATTTTGTACTTCAGTGGGAAAAAGAACTTAACAGTCAGGAAAGAAGTTCAGCTATTTTACTTCAAACTAAACCTTAACTTCTTGGAAAGTCCAAGTGACATTTTTTTCCTTAGGCTATGTCCATATCTACAGATGGCCAAGCAACCCACTAGGACATGGACAAACCAGTGAATCTAGGTGTGTAATGATGTATCTAGATTGCTGTTCATTTCTCTGCTGGAGTAATTAGGATGAGCCAAGAGCCATGAATCAAACTTTGCCATGATGTAATTGTTTCATCTGGAGTTGCAGAACATGCATCCAGAATAGAGAACTAAATGATTAATAAAATTTTATGTGCTGACAGTGCTCATGATCACCTGACCATAAGAAATTGTGAACCAAATGATTGACTTGCTGTTCCCAATACTAAATATAATGGAAGCGTATCTGGACAATTTTTAGGCAGCATTACTTGTAGTGTGTGCCTTAGGTGCAGTGGTAAACAAGAACCAAGGTAACAGGAATAAATGCAAGCTTGTCACTACCTAATAAGTAACAGAAAGACTGGGTATGTTAGAGAACATATGAAATCCACAATTGGAATAAGACAGTATTCTCATATTCTCCTTATTGAAGGAAGCAACAGCTATAAGTCCTATACTTTTTGTCCTATAGAAGAGGCAAGGCAAACTCTTATCTGAGAGAAAAGTTGTTTATTTTATACTATTGAATAGTTCATGAACTTCTTGCTGAAATTGAGAGTATTTACAGAGCAGTTACCTAAAGGTACTACATGCTTTCTAAGGTGATAGGTTGCAGTAATAGGACACAGAGCCATTTTTTTCTAGAACAGTTGTTTACCACTAACCCAGTCCAGGTGAAACAAAGCCTTTGCTAACACAAGCTGATCAGAGTTAACAGATATACATCACTGGATTTAGTTCACTTTTCAATTGTGAAGATGCCATATTAAAGAGGGCAAAGTGTTCCAACTAACAGTCACTGTCTTAGAGTATTAGAAGGTCAAGTGGATAAATAGACTTAATGACATTTTAAATTCTAGTGAAGAGACCTTCAAATCAAAGAAGCACTATTTATTTCTTTGTCATTGCTTTTCATATAGCTGACTGACTAAAATGAAGGTAGAAGGAAATAGGAAAATATCTGAGGCAGTATGGAGCACTACCAATGCATGAGGTACACTGAAAAATTCTTATTTTCAATATCTTACTGTACTGCAATATTGGCACACAGAACAAATATTTGGATTATTCCAATTGCTAGAACTGCCTTTTTCATAGATACTAAACTACACACAATTAACTTTCTTTACTACAGGTTCCTCATCAGTCTATCTTCAGAGTCTCAACTACTGCTACTCTTCCCAAGAGATTAAAGCACTTACCAAATATATTATCAATTTCTATAACCCTTATTCTAGGTCTTACGGTGTAAATGTCAAGTTCCATGATGTTAGCCATTCTTACCTTCCTTGCAAAGTGGAGAAACTGAAGCTCAAGAAAGGCAATTGCCCAGGTTAGGATCACATGGGAATTCTCAGGGGAAGAAAGACCATAACTAATGACTTAGTGGAGTGCTGGCAACATTGTTTATTTTAAAATGGCTATTAATTTAAAAAAACTTTTTGGTAATCTAATATTTCATTCAGTATCATGTATTTTTAAAGCCCAGGCTGCTTCATTGGGGAAAAATGTTCTGTGGGCTACTCATCTCACAAAATTTACCCTAATCAAGATTAATGAAAAGATCACTTAGGATTTTCTTTTAATGAGAAACCAGTGACACAATGGTTCTCTCTTATTCAGTAGACCAAAAATTAATTCCTTCCAGAAATAAGCTTCTAAGTATTTCATAGTGTAAATATCAATAATTTAAGAGATCATCTGGATAATGTTTATGAACTACTATTGGTGTTTTCTATATTTTGAAATCCATTGTACTGGATCTCAACTGTGAAAATCCATAGTTTCTATTTGAGTGCTGACTGTATAAGCTACGAATTTCAGTACAATTTTTGTATAACTTTCTTTTTTTCAACCAATGTCTTGTCCATATCTTAGTTCAGCAGTCTTTTATTAGAGGAAAAGTATAAGAGGAGAAAAGTAGTATGTACAATAGTTATTTTTAATATTTGTTAATGGTCTTGGGGAAAGAATCAAGCCAGGGATGAGGTTAGAATTAGAAAACAAAATGCAGTCTGTGTGCTATTCCTGGATATCAAGAGACATAGAAATTTGCTAGTTAGCTGGCCATATAACTCTGAATTTAAACCATGCTATGACTTTTGGGACTGGAACCACACTCCAAGTTATTCCTGTGGTTGGACATAATTTTTTTAGTTATGTAAAATTTACAGTACCCATGGGAACATGCTCAAGACTACCTACTTATTCATTTAAAAACATGCAGTTTAGGATCCTAAAAAATGAATGTATTTTCAATATGCCATGGATTATGCATAACTCACAAAATAAAACAATATGCTTAAATAAAGCTGGTAAAAGTAACTAAAGACTACCTCCATGGGATGTCTGTGTGTATGCTGCAGTGGGGGGGAGGAGCAAAATTCATGAACCTAGACACACCGTGTTTAAGTTTTGCGGTTGGGTACTTTGGTGAAATATATAAAGAAAATATTCTCTTAAAAAAACAGGGAGAGTTGTGGAATGCTAAGACTCTAATCTTTTTCCCTGGAGGTGTCTGGGATAGGCTACATATGTGCAGCCTTGCTTGAATATAAGGGATACATTTTTGTACTCTTGAGACTCCTTGTTGAATAAAAACCTCTGAGACTGCTTCCTGATTAAGGGTGACATGTGTGACATACAACTCATATTGAACTTCTCTGACAAGAAATCAACATGGCAGTATACAACTCAGGGGCAAATTTAGTATCATTTAGTATTGAACAGAATATTTAATAAAATTCTATAATTCATTTTATTAAGCTCAATAAAATATTACACAGATTTTATAAGAAAAAAATGAGACTGGAAATATAATTTGGGAGAAATTTGTAAATAAAAATCCACAGCAAAAACAAAAGACATTACATTTCATCTTTGGTGTAGACGAATCAAACATTCTAGTTGAATTGGGAAAAGTAAATAATGCACTGTGGTCACAAAGAATTTTACAAGGTAATTTCATACATTTTCTGTGATGAGGAACAGATCATAAAAGAGAAGGTATTCAAACATTTGCAAACTTTAATGGGGGCTGGAAGGTAACTGGAATCCAGAAGAGAGGCAAATGCCTCACTTTCACTCACAAAAGGCCCCCAAATATGTGCCTGTTCAGTTAGGGTAGCCCTGTCTTTACAAACATTTTGAGAAATTCTTTAAAATTAATTTTTAAACAGATTTAAAATCTAAAGCTAGTTTGGAACTAACAAGGCATGCTAATCAGTTACTTCCATTTTCCACTAAAGCAGCACACAAAATCGGAATATCTATTCTTGAGAAAACTGTGCTAAGAAAAGGTCATGAAGTAACGAATCTTTCCTTGATGCCAAGCAGGAATGAAGTATAAAAATAAATATGAAGAACACAAATGTGACATGTCATTTTTCTACATGATACACTACAGCTTACTATTCTTTTCTGCTACCTACCTGCTGTTGTTCCTTATCATCAGTTTTCATAGCTAGTATCAAGCTTTTAACAAACATCTGAAGTTTAAAGTATTTTTGCTTTTGAATCTCTAGCTCATTTTCGATGTATCTGACTTCTTCACTCTAAAGGACAAAACATCAAACAATGCAATTACCCTATGGAAACCTAGGACTGTACATGTTCAATACACAAGCAAAATTTTTTAAAAAATCAATCAATTTAGAGGGACAATACGTATAAAATTGCAGTATAAACGAATATAAAGCACAGAAGGAAATTATCCTGTTACTCAATGGCTGCCTTTCAAGCAAATCACTAACAGAAAACAGTTTGCAATGTTAAGAATCTAATCAAGTAAATTCCAGTAACAGAAAAATCAAGAAACATTTCCCTTCTTGGAAAGATTCCTTCTATATTAAATTTAATTAGATTTTGGATTAGGATTAAGAATAGAAACCCAATTAACCCCAAGTAGAGAGCAGCAGCAGATGCAGTAATGTTGAATGTACCGTTCATAAACTCAAATGTTGAAAAAGCTAAAATGTCTGATGAAGGACTAAAATTATACCTAATGAGACAGGGACCATGGATGTAGTCAGAGTAGGGTGAGAGCCTCCGGAGGGGGCAGGGAGGGATATTTGCAGTCAGAGCAATGTAACTACATTCAAGGAAACCCCCCTACTAAAACTCTATGTTAAACATTGAGCTCTGGAATCATTCTTCAGTGAGATCAGTTAATGTTTCCCAGATAAAGAAGAGTAGCACATGTTTTATTATGCTAATCATTTGTAACCATGTGTAAGATTCACTTTAGCATGCTAAAAGACCCAGGCCTAGGTGCTGTCTTTCCTCCTTCAGATCTGACAAGTTGATTTTGTAAACTGAGCAACTAACTTAGCATGCAGACCCAGCTGTAGACAGCATAGTTAAAGGCAGGAAGAATTCCATCTTAAAGATAAGATTGCATTTTAACACCCAGGAAGTTCAAGAGGCAAGATTCTTTAGCAAGTAGACAATACCTCAGACCACCTTGGGGGCTGGGCAGGCAGCCTTTTGATATGATCCCAGACCAAGGCGCCGGTGTCCCAGAGAGAAATCAAGGCAGGAAATTCCTTACAGTTAAGTTAATTTTTAATATTCAGGGCCCACTTAACAAGTCCCCACCCCTAAGTTATTTTCATGTTCTTGAAAAATCCTCAACTGCCTATAAAACCCCCTAGACAACGCACCACTATGGACTCTCTTGTCCCCTCCTGGCGTGAGCTGGGAGCTCTGTCCTTTCACTTTATCTCTAAATAAAAGGCTGTACCTTGTTCTCTTACCTTGACTGTGAAGCTCATTCTTCGGCTCCGCAAACAAGAACCCCGGCATCACTAAGACTGTCTTAAATAGTTTGCTGAGCCCCCTGCCTTTATATAGAAATCTGTTATTCAGAAAATATATCCAAATGCACCACTGTATACCATTGATTTGAAATCCAGTATCTCTTCACTATTTTTGCTAGTTGTACAGGCAAAGAACAATAAACTAGGATTTGGGAGAGTTTTAGTGCCAGGACTACTGATAATTATGTAGACTTGGGTGGGCAAGTTAAACTTTTCGTGAGTCTGTTTACTCATCTGTAAAATGGATATAATACTATTTCTAGTTCTATTCGATAATACTATTGACAGTTCTAGCTTTGAGGGTTAGAAGGCGCAAATCAGATAATGGCCATAAAACTGCTCTGAATAGATTTGTTACTAAAGCTACAGTAATCAATAAAGTCTGGTATTGGCAAAAGGGTAGACATATAGCTAAATGGAACAGAACATAGTCCAGAAATACATACATACACATACACACACACACACAGACACACACACACATATATATTTGGTTGATTTTCAACAAAAGTGCTGAAATAATTCAATGGATAAAGAAAGTATAGTCTCCCAAAAAACCATGGTTGAACAATTATAAATCCATATCATCCCCCAAAAAGATGATCAACCCTCACCTCACATCATATACAAAATTTAATAAGAGATGCATAACAGACCTAAATGTAAAACCTAAAACTATAAAAATTCTAAAGGAAAACAGAGGACAAATTCTTTGTGTCCCTGGTTTAGGCAAAAATTTCTCAACAGGACACAAAAAGAATGAAACTTTTAAGTTTTCATCAAAAGAAAACTTGTTTTTCAAAGACACTGTTAAGAAAATAAAACACAAGCTGCACATTAAGAGAAAAGATCTATAAATCACATATCCACAAAGGACTTGGATTCAGAATACATAAAGGTCACTTATAATGCAATTACAGAATGAGCAACCCAATAAAAAGCAGGCAAATTATTTGAACACACATTTCACAAAAGAAGATGTGTGAATAGCCTGTAACATGTGAAAAAGTGCTTAATATTTTTTTCATTAAGGCAATGCAAATTAAAACCACAATGAGATATTACTACTAACATACCACAATGGCTGAAGTTAAAAAGATTGACAATAGCACGTGCTGGTGGGAATGCTGAGAAATTAGAAGTCTCATATTGTTGGTGGGAATATAAAACAGTACAGCCACTTTGGAAAATGTTTTGGCAGTTTCTTTTTTTTTTTATACTTCCAATATTTATTAACAAATGATTATTTGATTCTTTGAACATTTTCTTTGAACATAATTTAACAGGAAGTCTTGACTGCATACATACACACAATATGTGTAGAAAGAGGGTAAAATACTTGTTACCTCAAGGAGACAAGATGATTTCCCTGTCATCCCAATCCATGTTGGCTATCTCAGTCTATTCTCATTCCAGGGCAGTTACTACAATTGCATGCTCTGCTCTGACCACTTGCAATATTTCTGATGCTGACTACCTGGAGTTAGACTACAGCTCTGGGCTTTCCAGGGTTAATCTCACTCCTGGCCAACTGAGTACAAATTTGGAGTTCACACTATCCCTTCAGTTTTTATTTATTTTTATTTATTTTATTTTGGTATCATTAATCTACAATTACAGAAAGAACATTAGGTTTACTAGGTTCCCCCCTTCACCAAGTCTCCCCCACATGCCCCTTCACAGTCACTGTGCATCTGCGTAGTAAGATGCTGTAAAATCACTACTTGTCTGCTCTGTGTTGTGCATCCCTCCCCGTGTCCCCCATGCACTATACATGCTAATCGTAATGCCCTCTTTCTTCTTCCCCGCCCTTATCCCTCCCTTCCCACCCATCGTCCCCAGTCCCTTTCCCTTTGGTAACTATTAGTCCACTCTTGGGTTCTGTGATTCTGCTGCTGTTTTGTTCCTTCAGCTTTCCTTTGATTTTATACTCCACATATGAGTGAAATCATTTGGTACTTGTCCTTCTCTGCTTGGCTTATTTCACTGAGCATAATACCCTCTAACTCCATCCATATTGTTGCAAATGGTAGGATCTGTTTTTTTCTTATGGCTGCGTAATATTCCATTGAGTATATATACCACTCTTCTTTATCCATTCATCTACTGATGGACATTTAGGTTGCTTCCATATCTTGGCTATTGTAAACAGTGCAATGATAAACATAGGGGTGCATCTGTCTTTTTCAAACTGGAGTGCTGCATTATTAGGGTAAATTCCTAGAAGTGGAATTCCTGGGTCAAATGGTATTTCTATTTTGACCATTCTGAGGAAACTCCATACTTCTTTTCACAATGGTTGAACTAATTTACGTTCCCACCAGCAGTGTAGGAGGGTTCCCCTTTCTCCACAACCTTGCCAACATTTGTTGTTTGTCTTCTCAATGATGGTGATCCTTACTGGTGTGAGGTGATATCTTATTGTGGTTTTAATTTGCATTTCTCTGATGATTAGCGATGTGGAACATCTTTTCATGTGCCTGTTGGCTATCTGGATTTCTTCTTTAGAGAACTGTCTATTCAGCTCCTCTGCCCATTTTTTAATTGGATTATTTGCTTTTTGTTTGTTGAGGCATGTGAGCTCTTTATATATTTTGGATGTCAACCCTTTATCAGATCTGTCATTTATGAATATGTTCTCCCATACTGTAGGATACCTTTTTCTTCTATTGATGGTGTCCTTTGCTTTACAGAAGCTTTTTAGCTTGATATAGTCCCACTTGTTCATTTTTGCCTTTGTTTCCCTTGCCCGGGGAGATATGTTCATGAAGAAGTCACTCATGTTTACGTCGATGAGATTTTTGCCTATGTTTTTTTCTAAGAGTTTTATGGTTTTATGACTTACATTCAGGTCTTTGATCCATTTGGAGTTTCCTTTTGTGTATGAGTGTAGACAGTGATCTAGTTTCATTCTCTTACATGTAGCTGTCCAGTTTTGCCAGCACCATCTGTTGAAGAGACTGTCATTTCCCCATTGTATGTCCATGGCCCCTTTATTGAATATCAGTTGACCATATATGTTTAGGTTAATGTCTGGAGTCTCTATTCTGTTCCACTGGTCTGTGGCTCTGTTCTTGTGCCAGTACCAAATTGTCTTGATTACTGTGGCTTTGTAGTAGAGCTTGAAGTTGGGGAGCGAGATCCCCCCCACTTAATTCTTCCTTCACAGGATTGCGTAGGCTATTCCGGGTCTTTGATGGTTCCATATGAATTTTTGAACTATTTGTTCCAGTTCATTGAAGAATGCTGTTGGTAATTCAATAGGGATTGCTTCGAATTTGTATATTGCTTTGGGAAGGATGGCCATTTTGATGTTATTAATTCTTCCTAGCCAGGAGCATGGGATGAGTTTCCATTTGTTAGTGACCTCTTTAATTTATCTTGCGTGTCTTGTAGTTTTCAGGGTATAGGTCTTTTACTTCCTTGGTTAGATTTATTCCTAGGTATTTTATTCTTTTTGATGCTATTGTGAATGGAATTGTCTTCCTGATTTCTCTTTCTATTAGTTTATTGTTAGTGTATAGGAAAGCTACAGATTTCTGTGTATTAATTTTGTATCCTACAACTTTGCTGAATTCCGACATTAGCTCTAGTAGTTTCGGAGTGGAGTCTTTAGGGTTTTTTATGTACAGTATAATGTCATCTGCAAATAGTGATAGTTTGACTTCTTCTTTACCAATCTGGATTCCTTGTATTTCTTTGTTTTGTCTGATTGCTGTGGCTAGGACCTCCAGTACCACGTTGAATAACAGTGGGGAGAGTGGGCATCCCTGTCTTGTTCCGGATCACAGAGGAAAAGCTTTCAGCCTCTCGCTGTTCAGTATGATGTTACCTGCGGTTTTATCACATTTGGCCTTTATTATGTTGAGGTACTTGCCCTCTATGCCCATTTTGTTGAGAGTTTTTATCATGAATGGATGTTGAATTTTGTCGAATGCTTTATCAGCATCTATGAAGACGATCATGTGGTCTTTGTCCTTCTTTTTGTTGATGTGGTGGATGATGTTGATGGATTTTCGAATGTTGTACCATCCTTGCATCCCTGGGATGAATCCCACTTGCTCATGGCATATGATCCTCTTGATGTATTTTTGAATTCGGTTTGCTAAGATTTTGTTGAGTATTTTTGCATCTACGTTCATCAGGGATATTGGTCTGTAGTTTTCTTTTTTGGTGGGGACTTTGTCTGGTTTTGGTATTAGGGTGATGTTGGCTTCATAGAATGAGTTTCGGAGTATTCCCTCCTCCTCCATTTTTTGGAAAACTTTAAGGAGAATGGGTGTTATGTCTTCTCTGCATGTCTGATAAAATTCCGAGGTAAATCCATCTGGCCCGGAGTTTTTTTTTCTTGGGTAGTTTTTTGATTACTGATTCAATTTCATTGCTGGTAATTGGTCTGTTTAGATTTTCTGTTTCTTCCTTGGTCAGTCTTGGAAGGTTGTATTTTTCTATGAAGTTGTCCATTTCTCCTAGGTTTTCCAGCTTGTTAGTATACAGGTTTTCATAATATTCTTTAATAATTCTTTGTAGTTCTGTGGGGTCTGTCATGATTTTACCTTTCCGTTTCTAATTCTGTTGATGTGTGTTGACGCTCTTTTTCTCTTAATAAGTCTGGCTAGAGGCTTATCTATTTTGTTTATTTTCTCGAAGAACCAGCTCTTGGTTACATTGATTTTTGCTATTGTTTTATTCTTCTCAATTTTATTTATTTCTTCTCTGATCTGTATTATGTCGCTCCTTCTGCTGACCTTAGGCCTCATTTGTTCTTCTTTCTCCAATTTCAATAATTGTGACATTAGACCATTCACTTGAGATTGTTCTTCCTTCTTTAAATATGCCTGGATTGTTATATACTTTCCTCTTAAGACTGCTTCTGCTGCGTCCCACAGAAGTTGGGGCTTTGTGTTGTTGTTGTCATTCTTTTCCATATATTGCTGGATCTCCATTTTAATTTGGTCATTGATCCATTGATTATTTAGGAGCATGTTGTTAAGCCTACGTGTGTTTGTGAGCCTTTTTGCTTTCTTTGTACAATTTATTTCTAGTTTTATACCTTTGTGATCTGAAAAGTTGGTTGGTAGGATTTCAATCATTTGGAATTTACTGAGGTTCTTTTTGTGGCCTAGTATGTGGTCTATTCTGGAGAATGTTCCATGTGCACTTGAGAAGAATGTGTATCCTGTTGCTTTTGGATGTAGAGTTCTGTAGATGTCTGTTAGGTTAATCTGTTCTAGCGTGTTGTTCATTCTGTCTGTGTCCTTACTTATTTTCTTTCTGGTGGATCTGTCCTTTGGGGTGAGTGGTGTGTTAAAGTCTCCCAAAATGAATGCACTGCATTCTATTTCCTCCTTTAATTCTGTTCGTATTTCTTTCACATATATTGGTGCTCCTGTATTGGGTGCATATATGTATATAATGGTTATATCCTCTTGTTGGACTGAGCCCTTTATCATTATGTAATGTCCTTCTTTATCTCTTGTTACTTTCTTTATTTTGAGGTCTATTTTGTCTGATACTAGTATTGCAACACTTGCTTTTTTCTCTCTGTTGTTTGCATGAAATGTCTTTTTCCATCCAAAGACTTTTAATCTGTGTATGTCTTTGGGTTTGAGGTGAGTCACTTGTAAGTAGCATATAGATGAGTCTTGCTTTTTTATCCATTCTATTACTCTGTGTCTTTTGATTGGTGCATTCAGTCCATTTCCATTTAGGGTGATTATTGAGAGATATGTACTTATTGGTATTGCAGGCTTTAGATTTGTGGTTACCAAAGGTTCAAAGTTAGCTTGTTTACTACCTTACTGTCTGACCTCACTCACTTATTGAGCTGTTATAAACACAGTCTGATAATTATTTCTTTCCCTTCTTTTTCCTCCTCCTCCATTCTTCATATGTTGGGTGTTTTGTTCTTTGGTCTTTTTGGGAGTGCTCCCATCTAGAGCAGTCCCTCTAAGATACCCTGTAGCGGTGGTTTGTGGGAGGCAAATTCCCTCAACTTTTGCTTGTCTGGGAATTGTTTAATCCCTCCTTCATATTTAAATGATAATCATGCTGGATACAGTATCCTTGGTTCAAGGCCCTTCTGTTTCATTGCATTAAATATATCATGCCATTCTCTTCTGGCCTGTAAGGTTTCTGTTGAGAAGTCTGATGATAGCCTGATGGGTTTTCCTTTGCAGTTGACCTTTTTACTCTCTCTGGCTGCCTTTAATACTCTGTCCCTGTCCTTGATCTTTGCCATTTTAATTATTATGTGTCTTGGTGTTGTCCTCTTTGGATCCCGTCTCTCGGGAGTTCTGTGTGCCTCTGTAGTCTGAGCAACTATTTCCTCCCCCTGTTTGGGGAAGTTCTCAGCAATTATTTCTTCAAAGACACTTTCTGTCCCTTTTTCTGTGTCTTCTTCCTCTGGTACCCCTATAATGCGGATATTGTTCCTTTTGGATTGGTCACACAGTTCTCTTAATTTTGTTTCATTTCTGGAGATCCTTTTATCTCTCTCTGCATCAGCTTCTATGCGTTCCTGTTCTCTGGTTTCTATTCCATCAATGGCCTCTGGCATCTTATCCATTCTGCTTATAAATCCTTCCAGAGTTTGTTTCACTTCTGTAATCTCCCTATGGACATCTGTGATCTCCCTCTGGATGTCTGTAATCTCCCTCTGGACTTCATCCCTTAGCTCTTGCATATTTCTCTGCAGCTCTGTCAGCATGTTTATGATTTTTATTTTGAATTCTTTTTCAGGAAGACTGATTAGGTCTGCCTCTGCAGATCCTTTCTCAGGTGTAACTATCTTGGTCTGGACCAGAATTTTTTGCCTTTTCATGGTGATTGCAGTGGCTGTAGGCAAGTTGCGGGTGTGTCAGCTGGGAGAAGAAAGTCCTTTCCTGCTTGCTGGATTCCTTGCCCTTCTCCGCTGCCTGTGATGACTACGTGCACTACTGGAGCAGCCACCAGGTTAATCTCCTAAGCTGCTGTGGGCGGGGTGTCCATCAGAGCAGCATGGAGCTCTGCGGGGAGTGGCAGGCATGCCAGGTGCACTCCTCCATGCTGTCAGCGACCCTGCCAGTCAGCTGTGTGTCAGCAGCGGCCTTTGGGTCTGACCCGGGTGGCTGTACATTGGGCTGGGATTTCGGTCCACTCCTGGGAATGCACCTGCTCCCTCTGGCTCCGCTGCTGGTGCGTGCGGGGCTTTTCCACTCAGACTCCTACTGGGCTCTGGCTTCACTGCCACCGGTGCACGCGAGCCGTTCCCGGGCTGCTCAGTTGTGCCGCTGTGGGTTAGTCCTGCGGTGTACGGATCTGCTCTCGGTGTTCATTCTAGCGCTTCCTCCCCTGGCGTGCGCCCCCACTCTCCTGCTACTGGGTCCGTGTGTCGGGGTCTGCGCCAGTTTGAGGAATGACTGGCAGGCTGCCTATTCCTGTGCGGGGCTTCAGAGCTGCACTGCCTCCGTTTAGGGCGCCTAAGTTTCCCTGGTATTCCCAGCTGCCGGAAGAACTTCGTCGAGCTATGGGATCCCTGTTTCTTTAAGACTTGCAGAAAGCACTCGCTTTTCTTTTGTCTCAGGTGCGCCGGTTGCGGGGACCTGCCCACAGGTTTTACTTTTCCGTTTCTCTAATATCCGGCACCCCGTGCATCTTGTGTCTGCGTTCCAGGTGCAGATTTCTAGAGCTGGTTGTTTAGCAGTCCTGGGCTTTTACTCCATCCCCGTTCTGACTCCTTTCTTCCAGCCGGGTTTTGGGGTGGGGGAGCGTTCGGGTCCCACCTGGCCATGGCTTGTATCTTACCCTGTTAGTTTGATGCTGAGTTCTTGCAGATGTAGATGTGTCCTGGCTGTTGTACTGCATCCACTGGTGTCTCTTTTAGGAATAGTTGTATTTATTGTATTTTCATAAATATATATGTTTTGGGAGGAGATTTCCTCTGAACTACTCATGCCACCATCTTCCTGTGATCCTTGGCAGTTTCTTATAAAGTTAAATATATCATTTCTTACCATGTGATTCAGCAATCCTACTCTTTTTCCCAATGGAAATCGAAACACAATTCCAGGAAAAGACATACATGAAAATTCATAGTGGCTTTATTCAAAATAGCTCAAACTAGAAATAACACAATTGTTCATCAACAGATTAATAAACAAATTGTGGTTGTGATTACACAACTGTGTTCACTTGTCAAACTCATCTAACTGCATAAATAGGTGAGTTTTATTGTATGGAAATTATTTATCAAAAAACCTGATTATTAGTCATCATCCTTGCCAAAAAAAATGACAATAAGCTATGAGTACTCTCTGCAGCTGGAGAACTGGTCCTAATGAGCACAGCAGGATCTTTAGCAGTATGTTCAAAAAGATGCATAGAAGACATTAAAATTAGCTAATTCTATGGGCATTCTAATAGTTCCAAATGAGAAGATACAGTTGTATTAATCACAATCAATGAACATGTTTACTGCACTATTTTATCAGCACAGTTTAGAATTTATTTAATAAAACTCCTTCCTTGTCAGACCAGTTACTATCCAATGAATTATCTGCAAATGAATTCAAGCTAAATTCCTTATCCAAAGGCACTCTACAGAAATCTATGATACAGGTAAGCATTATAATAAAATTCAACATGCTCCTGCCCTAATACACTTGACTAGTTCTAAACTTTTGTGTTTTTTAGTATTCATTGTCAGAGAAGTAGTATTAATAAAGTGATGACCAGAAAGTCTTTATTGTCAGAGAAGTAGTATTAAAAAAGTGCTGACCAGGAAGTCTTTTCAAATACAGGAGACACTTATTATCATTACCATAGTGTCTCCTTTGAATGCACAGTCCTTTTAAGCTGCCTTCAATATCCATTAGAAAACATTTAAAAGCATTAATTCACATTAGCAAAAGTCATGATGCATCTTTTGCTATGCAGATATCTAATTTCTCTTGTGAACATTCCTCCTCCTCAGTATTTATGCAACGTTTGAGAAACATCAACAGCTTTAAGACAATTTAATATTGCAGACATTTTCTTCTGGAGCTGTTTTTCACAAGCCTATTAAATACTTCCAAAATTATAGGCAGTAATTTTTGTGTACTTTAGAGATTTTCCTAAGCAAATGGAGTGTTTGTGAGAGGAACTAGTAAGATAATATCAGTTACTGAATTTCACAAAACAAGATTTAGCTCATTGTTCTTGTTAAGATCTTCCCTACATTCCCAATAAACTTTGTTTGTTCTTATCCAAGATGATTGTAGGGAGCACTTAAGGTTTCATGTGGACCAGAGTTTTAATTTCTGAGCAGTCTGTAAAATGACTACCAAACCCGAGATGTTATGATACAGCTACTCATGCCTCAGGAACTGAGATCACCAACTTGTCTCATAAGCATTTTGGGTTAGTTAGAACTCCTAGCAATATGGATTTCCAGCAATGCATGTTGGAACTCCACCGTGTCCACATTGAGTATTGATGGTTGCATAGCAATAATTATCAAATGAACATAGGAAATAGTCTCACATTTTGCTACAATGAATCCCAAGAATAATGAGAGATTGTTTAATTTGGTGTGGGACAAAAGTTATAATGAGACAGCTCCTGAACTTAATTGATTTTATGTAAATGAGAACTTGCATAATAGTGTTAAAATTATTTCCAAGGATAAATAAATAAATTTATTCACTCATGCAGGAACTAGTTATTGGACACCTATGCACTGGGCACTAGACTAGGTAACACACAGATGAATAAGATCAAGAATCTTAGGATGGATATACTTAAGAAACCAACACCGTGATTTTGATCCCAAAACAGACAACACTATCGCATCTATGCAAATGTTCTCTGGAGAAAGATTAAATTTCTAAACTGATAAAGTTGCTGTTTTAAGTCAACACTGTGAAATCAGCAATGAGAACTGCTATATGAAGGTTCACTTTACCCTGTAGAGTACAAAATTCACAGATCAGGTGAACTGAAATGTTTTTAGTAATGATTATAAAAAGATATATTTTATATATAGGTCCTGATTTTTGAGAGTTAAAGAAAATAAGTTTATGTAGGATGGTAATATGTTATAGAATGCATCACTAATAGGGCAGGAAAGGACACCTTGCAAAACACTGGATCATTAAATATCCTTTAGAATTAAATGAAAATGGTAATATTTCTGGATATTAAATGTTAATATTTCTGGATACATACATATTAAATATTATGGACACTATTCCCCTGCCCTAGTCTTTAGCTCCAAACTGTCTCAAATAGCACACCACAGGATGCTGGAAAGGTCCTGGAAAGAATCCTCTCAGTTCTGGACCCACCCCTATTTGACCTGTTAGAGAGCACAAAACACAGCATACTTAAAGACTGTACAATCCAGTCCTCTCGTTTGTACATTCCATAGTGTGGGTAAAATTGCAATATTTCCAGAATCTCTCTTCCTGGCTTTAGTGCATCTCCATATCGACAGGTGTTCCCAAGGGGTGGAGAGAAGTAGTCCACTCCATATCAGCGTGTAATTACATGGGTGAGCAAGGGCTTATCTGGACCCGAGAGGCTAGGGGGAGAACTTGCTCTCTTCTGTCATAGCAGGAGAGAGAGAGACATGGGATGACAGCTTGTAAGTAATAGATGGGTTTTAAACTTTATTCCTCCCTTTGATTTCAGTGTCAAAGGTATTTTGCCCAGGGATTTCCCCTCTCTGGAGTCACATCTGACAGTAGTTGGCAGGACCTCTGAACTTGAAATCTGTCTACATGGGTGTGACCCTTGGGCAGGCTGCCCCTAGAGATGGTGGTGAGGTGTCCAGAACACCCCCTGTGTATAGTGGGGAGGCCCCAGCAGCTGCAGCAGCAAAGCATGCAGCTTCACCTGGGAGCCCCCTATCTGTGGGGCTTTCACTTGGGGAGATCCTAGTGGGGAATTGGTCTAGGATAAAGCACCACCTAGAGGGATGGGGCCTTCCCCAGAACTGGGGAAGGGTGGAGACACCAGAAGCTGCAGAATTGGCCCTCTGTGAGATAGAAGACTGCTTAGAGGCCCTGGGTGGCCATGTAGCAGCTGGCATTATAGGGTCTCTTTTCCTCAAGATAGTGGAAAGTGTTATCAAGGAGACAGAGAGGAATATCAAGAAGAAAGAGAAGATTATCAAGAGGATTATCAAGGAGAGAGAGGGACTTCAGCAGGAGAGAGACACATTTCAGCATCGCTTGAAGGAACTGGGTGATGACCTACTGGATGCCCTTAAGGAAGAGAGACAGTTACTGAGAAAACGGTTAGTGCCCCTAGAAGATTCCTTAGCAGAAGTGAGGGGGGAGGTGGCAGGAGAAGCCACAGTGCAGGAGGCCGTGGTGGGGAGAAGGAAAGAGTGGTGACTTCAGCCACAGAGATGGTGGAGAAATCAGGAGGAGAAGATGAGGAGGTGGGGCCATGGGTTGATCTGCTGCCGAAGCCACCGCCTGAGGCACCAGGCTCTCCTGTATTAAAGACCCACCTGGCTGTAATTAAAAAAATAAAAATGAAACAACCATAGGCTCCTCAGGGGGAGGAGCCGCCCTCTGTCCATGTTGTGGAGCAATCCATGCTCTACACCTATACCCAGGATGAGCTGGTAGACATAAGCATCCGGTACAGTCCGAAGATAGCGGAATCTCTGCCTATATGGCTTTTATGCCTCTGGGATATGGGAGTGGAAACACTGTTATGTCAGGTCATGAAATGAGTAGACTGGCTTCCATGATGACTCACCCTTCCCTCTGGCAGTGGTGGGAAAGTGCCCATCATGACTCAGAGAATCAGGCACTTCTGGATTGGCTGACAGCTGCCATCAGGGAAGTATGGCCTAATCAGGGTGATTTACCATACTTACCTACAAGCTACAAAACGTAAGTAGAGTTCCTGCAGGTGTTACAGGATTTGGGCAAGAAAAATATCATCTATAATATGGACCCACAGGGCTCTGATGAGAAGTTGTTCACTATAGGAATGAGAAACCTGGTGCTCCATACAGCTCCTCCATCTCTCTTTGGGTTTATAGTCACTATTCTTGCTCCCCACATAGGGCAACCTATAAGTGAGGCTACTCGTACTTTAGCATATCTGGGGGAGGTTGAAACAATAAGGGCATGGAAGGAAGTATGGGCTATGACTGAAAGGAGAGGTACAAGAGGTCCCTTGAAAGTCTTGAGGACCCATTTGTGGGTTGAATAGATAACGGCCGGAGTAGTAAAAGAAAAACTTGATGGGCATCCCAACAGGATCTTGTTAGAACTGTGGCACAAATTAAAGCCAGAACAGCCTTTCCAACTGCTGAGGTCCAGGACACAGAAGCCAGAGTCAAAGCCCCATGTCCAGCCTATGTCCCTCCAAGACTTCAGTTGGGACAGTACCTAGGCTGTGCTTGGGCCCTCACCCCCAAAGGAGGACAACTGGGCATCGCGGTTTGACTGGGGGTGCTCAAGGTCCCCCCCTTGGGGGATGTGGTGGGAACAAGAGGCCATATGTAAAATTAACGATTCATTGGTTGCCTGTGAATGTACAATGTGTCTTGGTGCTGGTGGACATAAGCAGAATGTTCTCTGATTTGTGGCAACCATGACCATTTTACTGTGATCCCTGCTATGATCACTGGCTACGGGGGTAAGGCAATTAGAGTGAAGGAAGTCCAAATCCCATTGGGGATAGTGTACTTACTCCCAAAGGAGTATGCTGTGTACATTTCTCCCATGTCTGAATATATTTTGGGGGTATCCTGCAGGGCCTGTGGTTACAGACCACTACAGGTGAGTTCAGACTGAGGGTATGTATGGTAAAGGAAGTGCTGAGGGGACATACTAAGCACCCACTTGTAGCTGTACCTGTACCTAGGTAAGTGACAAATACTAAGCAGTATAAATTGCCTGGGGGTCACAAGGAAATTGGAGAAACTCTACAGGAGTTGGAGAAGGTGGGCATCATAAAGCCCACTCATAGTCCTTTTAATTCCCCAGTATGGCCAGTGAAAAAGCCAGATGGCTCCTGACATATGACTGTGGACTACAGATAATTTTAAAAAGTCACACCCCGTTTGCATGCTGCTGTCTCCTCTATAGCAGCCATTCTGGACACTCTCAACCATGAGGTTGGAATGCATCATTATGTTGGAGACCTTGCTAATGCTTTCTACTCTACTCACATACACAGGAAATTCAGGAACAGTTTGCCTTCAAGTGGGAAGGCCAGCAGTGGATATTCACTGTCCTTCCACAGTCCTACCATCTGTCACAGACTTGTAGCGCAGGACTAGGCCACATGGAAGAAAACGCAGTGTGGTTCTATCACTACATTGATGATATTATTCTCACGTCTGATTCTCCTGCAGATTTAAAAGGGGCAGTTCCTAGATGGCAGCAACATCTACAGGAGAAAGGATGGGCTGTGAACAGCACCAAGGACCAGGGACCTGGTTTGTCTGTAAAGTTCTTGGGGGATGCCTGGTCGGGTAAAACTAAAGTTATTTCTGAAGCTGTCATGGACAAGGTCCAGGCATTCCCTACCCCTACTACTGTGTGGCTGTATTATAAGAGTTTTTGGGTATTTGGGCTACTAGAGAGTGTTTATCCCACACTTTGCACATATTCTCAAGCCCTTATACCAGTTGGTACAAAAGGGCATCAGGTCGGACTGGGATGAAACATGTGCAGCTGCTTTTACTGGTGCTAAGCAAGCAGTCAAGGCCATACAGGCCTTCAGTGTAATGGACTCATCAAGGCCCTATGAGCTCGATGTTAATGTAACTGAGGATGGAGTCTTTGGCAGTGGCTTGAATGGACACTCCAATCTATTGGATTCTGGTTACAACTATGGAAAGGAGCAGAGGTCCCATACATCTTGATAGAGAAGCAACCAGCTGCCATGTACCATGCCTTGCTGGCTATGGAGTTCATCACCAGAATAGCTCCTACTAAGGTAATAACCACCTATCCCAACAAGGGGTGGGTGAGAGACTGGACCCATAGGCCATGGAGTGGCATCGCACAGACACCTACACTGGCCAAATGGGGTGCATATTTATAGCAGTGTAGCACTCTCTCTACTATCCCCTTAAGTGGAGATTTCCATTGCTTATTGGGGCCAGTGACATATACCCATGGAAAGCAGGAAGAACTTGCTTTTGTGCCATTGGTAGCCAAGAGTCCTTATCAGGAGGGAAAAGCCCCTATGCCTGAAGATGCTTGGTATACAGACAGCTCCAGTCATGGGCAGCCCCCAAAGTGGAGGGCTGTGGCTTTCCATCCTAAGATTGAGACAATATGGATGGAGAATGGAGAGGAGAACAACCAATTGCCTGGGTTATGGGCAATATGGCTTGTGATCACCAAGAAGACCTCCCCTGTAGTTATCTGCACTGATAACTGGGCCATCTATTGGGGTTTGCACCTGTGGCTACTGACATTGTACCATGCCACCTGAATGGTTGGTCACTGGCCCCTTTGGGGGCAAGGGTTGTGGCAAGACCTATGGGCCTCTGGTCAAACTAAGACAGTTACTGTAATCATGTGACTGGCCATTAGTTTTTGGGACCCCCAGGGAATGATGAAGGATACACTTTGGCCCAGGTGTGTTGGCTAGAAGGAAAGCTTGTCTCTGATGTAACCCAATGGTTACATCAGCTTTGTTGCATGTTGGACAAAAGACAATGTGGGTTGTAGCCTGTTGGTGGGGCATGCCATTGACCTTTGAAGAAGTCAGCAGAGCCTGGAAGGAGTGTCTAGTGTGCTCTAAGAGGGACTTGCACCATGTCCCTAAGAGACATAGGACAATAGTAGAGGGGCTGATACCCCTTGTCAGGTGGCAGATACACTATATTTAGCCTCTCCCTATATCAGAAGGATATCATAGTGCCATGACTTGTGTGGACACAGTTACTGGACTATTGGTTGCTTTTTCTGCATGTCATGCAGATTAGCAAATGAGCAAAAGGGGCCTAGAACATCTCGTTGCAGCCTATGGCTGGCCGCAGGTGATTAAGAGCGATCAATACACCCACTTACTGGACATGTGTTACAAGAATGTGTGCAGCAATTAGGAATAAAGTGGAAGTTTCATGTACCATATAACCCTACTGGTGCAGTCATGATAGAGAGGTACAATGGTTTGTTGAAATCTGGTCTGCAGTAGACACCAATAGTCTACAGGGCTGGTCAGCTCGCCTATAGACAGTGCTGCAGAATTTGAATGAGAAGCCTCCAAAAGGAGCTTTGAGCTCATGCTATCACACATTGCTGCCTCTCCTACAGAACTGTATGTTCAAACCAAAGAGGAGTTATTGAAGCCAGGATAGGCCAGCAGAGCAACACCTGCTGCCAGTCTCTGCTGCATTAACCCTGGAGACACTGTTCAGTGGACATGGCCCTGGACATTTTGACAGATGGACCAATGATGGCTGGCCCTTCTGGAACCTTGGGGAAAAGGCCTGGAAGATGGCCTCCTGTGTATTCCTGGAGTGACAGCAGAGTGGCCCCAAAATATCACAGTAGTGTGCCCAAAACTTCCAGGTGGTAAGAGCATCTTACAGGGAAATTTTGTTTAATATTTATGGCCAGTGCATGTACCTCCTGTAGTCCCATATATTGACCCATCTGTAACTCCCATAGGGAAGGCGGTGAAAGCCTGGTATACTAGACCAGGATGAGATCCCATTCCTGCCACTGGCCTATCACAGGACCACTCTCTTACATGTATCCTACCTGAGGGACAATATTTGCCTGTTCTGGTGTCATTAAAACATGTATATTATTGATCTTAAGGTTATTTTCTTCTACAGTAGTTGTGGTCAGGATGCACCCCCTTGCTGAAGGTGCCACATGATGATTTCTCTGAACTCCCTACCTGTTCAGCTACTGACTGCCTGTGGAATGGGTGAGCTATGGACTTATTTGCATAGGACTTTGAACCTAGCTGTATCTTCCAGTTTGAGGAGTATCATGATATTTTTTTGCTGTTGCTATTGTGTCATTAGTCTGGTTATAATATTCCACTTTTCTTGCCCAGGCACCATTGCAGAAGATAGGATATGAGTAGATTGCAAGGTGAGATTTCTGGAGGGTTGGCTTATGGGTAAAATTGCAATAATTCCAGTATCTCTCACCTGACTTTAGTGTATCTCCATATCAACAGGTGTTTCTAAGGGATGGAGAGAATTAGTCCATCTCCATATCATTGTGTAATTACTTGGGTGAGTGAGGACGTCTCTGGGCCTGAGAGGTTGGGAGGATTTTTCGCTCGTTTCTGCCACAGCAGAAGAGAGAGATGTGGGACAACTGCTTGTAAGCCATAAACAGGTTTTAAACTTTATTTCTCCCTTTGACTGATTTCATTTCCAAAGGTATTTTGCCCCAGAATTCCCCTTCCCTGGAGTTACACATAGCTTGTGCCAAGTTACACATAGCTTGCAGGACCATTCTAATCCTGAACTGGGCATTTAGAAATATTATATGACAAGGTGGGAGAGATTAGAACTATCTCTTGTATTTCTGAACAAAGAATTTTACATTTTTTTGGTTGGATATACAATTTAAATGCAGGATTGCATTGTGATCTTTGACAACTTACCAGATAAACTGCAAAAGATAATTTCCTTCTGTGTTTACAATGTTCAATATTTTGAAGTCTGACATGTTTATGAATATTTAGAAAACAATCTGTTGAATGGAACAACTTTCAATTATAGTAAAAAGGGAAATATTTTTGCAAAAATGACAGCTGTTGTTTTTCTGATTAAATGTTATCTTTGGTTAACATCTTTAGATCGCTAGTCTTTGTTTAAACACTTAATGTTACTCTAAGAAAATAAATTTTGTGTGTGGAAAGAATGGTTATGTGGCCAAAATCTGAGAAGGTCCCAAAGTAACCTAAAATGATGGGATGCTGATTAACAAAGGGACAGCAATTATACATCTATGCCCCAAACATACTGACATATAGACTGACAGCTTATGTCAAAATTTAATTAAAAAAAAGTTGTGTATGGCATGCTGTCAAAAGTATGCCTTTCAGTTTAGTAACAAGTGATATTAAGAAAAGGTCATCTCTATTCATATTCATTCCACATTTTCCTTGGGGATTGTTTTTCAAGTTCTCCTAAAACAGGTATATCATTATATTTTATAAAATGGTCTTCTTCCATTCAAGATAAAATCAGGAAGGGCCACTGGGAAATAATTTCCCTTTGCCACCATTTAAAATGAACAGTGGCTTTGAAAAGCATTTTCATACATTTCACATTAACCACCATTATGCACTGTTGTACACCATCAGTACCTTATTGTACACCATCAATACCTAGTCCTGCTCAAAACACTCTACTTCAAACCATAACCACTAACCCAGGCAATGTGAATTAAAATGCCCGGCACATTGACTGATAGTCAACTACCTGAGAGAGTCAGAGAGGAGCCACAGGATGTTTAATCAAATGACAGTAAAAATGAAATAAACCAGTAAAAGTCTGTCTCATTTAGTACATTCTCTTAATGAATTCAAAACTTGAGATTACTTTTACCTTATAATCCAAGAAAGAATTCACTTGTTCTACTTCAGAATTACTTATCATGTCACTCTCTTCATCATCAATTATTTCTATTTTCTGTAACATGAGTAGAGAAGTTTCCATAAATATACATCTGATATCATCACTACACTCAACAATGTATAGCACACATACATTCAATGTTCAGTTTTAGTGGTGGGGTTATTTGATCCAGGTTACCTGAAATGATCTCTGATAATTGACCAGCTCCTCAGTGTTACACCCAGCGAGCCTGTGTCTTAGCCACCTCCCTCTACTTTTAATTGATGATTGATTAGCAAATAGAAAATTATTGTCATACTATTGAAAATAGGAAAAACCCTTTCATAATAGTTCTGAAAAAACAGGAATTCAAATTCTGTTTAAATAGCTCCTTCCAGTGGCAGGGAACATACTTCTTGTAAGGATTATTTATTTAATGGTAACTATACCTAAGTGTTTGGAAGGGCTTTCTTTTTCACATCCATATATACCCCTTTCAACTTCTAATGTAAAATATCAACATATAACATGCATTCCAAAGTTGAATATTAGTTTTTAAAAATTCACTTATTTGCTACACTACATTAGCTATAAAATTGAAAGCAGACATTTATGATGTAATGAAAATAACATGTAAACTTGTTCCCTTCAAGGGACAGTAAGAAGGGAGAGACATAAAAGAGAAAGAAATGCTAAACTGCCATTAGTTTTAGAAGTAAGGAACAGTAAAGTTTGTATGTATCTCATATGTAGTAGGAACTAATTAAATATGTCAAAAGAATGAACAAAATAACAGTGTTCATGAAAAAAATAACCATTAAGTTCCAACCATGGGGACAAGGCAACTTATCTAATCATGGAAACTGTTTTTTTTTTTTTAAAGCAAAACCAAAAGGCAAAGTCAGGTCTAAATTTTTCTTTTGCATTTGAAAAAGACAGTTTTGCATTTGAAAAAGACAGTTACACTTTTAAACATTTAAACCCTGTCAACCCAAAATAAAATTTAAAAATGAGAAAACCTAAGCTACAATTAGTCATTAGGCAGTCTTTTAAGAACAAGCACATTGATAGCAATATGTCATAGGCAGAATTTGAAATCAAGCTTCCTACCCAGGAATACATATTGTACTTAAAATGACAATTTGGAATGATCATATTTGATATATTGCCAATGCAGATAAGATACCATAACAGGGTTTATGACCTGCCGGATTCTGATTCAAAAGGACAGCTGCAATGAAATTGCTTTCTGCTGCTGGCTGGAGATGAATCTTAATGATTTGTCTTATTTTATAAGCACTATAAACTTAGGGCTTAGTCATGTCAGCTCTCACCAGACCTCAGATTTGATACTTTTCTGATGTTGATTTTCAGGTTCTCTGTTTGGTTTGGTTCTAGGAAAAAGAGCTAAGTAATCCAGGGAGGAAGGCACTAAGGACCATATTATAGATTTGTGCATATAGATAGGTGTTATATGTCTCTGTGATTTGTCATCCATGAACAATTGGGGGCACTAGAAAGTGACATAGAAGATCAACATTTAAAAGTTTGGGGTTTTATTTCTGAAAATCAATCGTTTTTGAAAAATTAGGTGCCTAAGTGACTGTGAGGCATCCCATGCCATTACATTGTTCATTATATTTAAATGTCTGCTGCAGCGAAATTCAGGCTAAAAATGAGCATGTATTTTGGAGAAAAGGGGTTCCAGTTTGTAAATAATCTTATATAACTTGTATAGTATAACTCAAATCCAGAGTAGAGGAGATTATTCCTTGCTGAAATTTAAGAATATTAGCACAATTAATAGTTGTGGAAAATAACTGTTACTAGCTATCTAATGAAAACACATCTTTGCCTCAAAATAAAAGTTTTCCCATATGCCTATTGAATTTAGTATTAGGAGCATCAAATATTAACTTAAATAAGAACTGAAATCAATAGAATATTATCCTAAACTATATTCTGCATAAGGAAAACACTCATATAATGTTGATATGTAACAAAAGAGTAAGAACTGTGTATTATGTGTTCAACTTTTATTAAGAATATTTGGAGAGCGGAGCCAAGATGGCGGCATGAGTAGGACAGTGGGAATCTCCTCCCAAAAACATATATATTTTTGAAAATACAACAAATACAACTAATCCTAAAAGAGAGAACAGAAGACACAGGACAACATCCAGACCACATCCACACCTGAGAGAACCCAGCGCCTTGCGAAGGGGGTAAGATACAAGCCACGGCCCAGTGGCTCCCGAGTGCCCCTCACCCCAGCTCCTGGCGGGAGGAGAGGAGTCGGAGCGGGGAAGGAGAGGGAGCCCAGGACTGCTAAACACCCAGCCCTAGACACACGCACCAGAGCGCAGACACAGTGCATGCGTGGGGTGCTGGAAACTAGGGAAGCAGGACAGTAAGACCTGTGAGCGGGTCCCAAAGCTGGCGCCCCTGTGACAAAGAAAAGCGAGTGCTTTTTGAAAGTCTTAAAGGGACAGGGACCTCAAAGCTGGACCGAAGCATCCCGGGTCACAGTCCAGAAGCTGGAAATTCCAGGAACTCTGGGCACACTAACCCCCTGTGCAACAGCTCCGAGAACCCTCACGGAGGTAAACAGCCAAACAGCCCTGCCTGTCCATTACCCCTCTGTGGCCCCGCCATAGCAGAGCTGCAGCCTGAGGCTGGCCACACCCACAGCAAGGGAGTTTCCTCCATACTGGCCGGGCAAGATACAGAGAACCAGTCTGCACACAATTGCCCAACACAAGCCACTAGGGGATGCAGTTGTCCCAGTAAAGAAAGGCCAGGAACCAAGTGGAAAGAGGCCTGACTCTCCCAGCTGATAGACACGTCCATAGCACTCCACTGCACCTATCAACATGAAAAGGCAAAAATTTGATCCAGACAGGACTAACCCAGACAGCTTCGACAGCTTCTACATCTTCCCCTGAGAAGGAACCTGAGGAGATAGATTTAACCAGTCTTCCTGAAAAATAATTCAAAACAAAAGTCATAACCATGCTGATGGACTTGCAGAGAAATATGCAAGAACTAAGGAAGGAGAATGCAGAAATAAAACAATCTCTGGAAGGACTTCAAAACAGATTGGACGAGATACAAGAGACCATTAATGGACTAGAAAACAGAGAAAAGGAACACAGAGAAGCTGATGCAGAGAGAGATAAAAGGATCTCCAGGAATGAAAGAATTCTAAGAGAGCTGAGTGACCAATCGAAACGGAACAATATCCGCATTATAGGGGTACCAGAAGAAGAAGAGAGAGAAAAAGGGATAGAAAGTGTCTTTGAAGAAATAATTGCTGAAAACATCCCCAAACTGGGGGAGGAAATGGCCTCTCAGACAACAGAGGTACACAGAACTCCCATGACAAGGGATCCAAGGAGGGCAACACCAAGACACATAATAATTAAAATGGCAAAGAGCAAAGACAAGGACAAAGAATTAAAGGCAGCCAGAGAGAAAAAAAAGGTCACCTACGAAGGAAAACCCATCAGGCTATCATTAGACTTCTTAACAGAAACCCTACAGGTCAGAAGAGAATGGCATGATATACTTAATGCAATGAAACAGAAGGGCCTCAAACCAAGACTACTGTATCCAGCACGATTATCATTTAAATATGAAGGAGTGATTAAACAATTCCCAGACAAGCAAAAGTTGAGGGAATTTGCCTCCCACAAACCACCTCTACAGGGCATCTTACAGGGACTGCTCTAGATGGGAGCACTCCTAAAAAGAGCACAGAACAAAACACCCAACATATGAAGAAGGGAGGAGAAGGAATAAGAAGGGAGAGAAATAAAGAATCATCAGACCGTGTTTATAATAGCTCATTAAGCTAGTTAACTTAGAGAGTAAGATAGTAAAGAAGCCAACCTTGAACCTTTGGTAACCACAAACTTAAAGCCTGCAATGGGAATAAGTACATACTTTCAATAATCACCCTAAATGTAAATGGACTGAAAGCACCAATCAAAAGACACAGAGTAATAGAATGGATAAAAAAGCAAGACCCATCCATATGCTGCTTACAAGAGACTCATCTCAAACCCAAAGACATGCACAGACTTAAAGTCAAGGGTTGGAAAAAGATATTTCATGCAAACAAGAGAGAGAAAAAAGCAGGTGTTGCAATACTAGTATCAGACAAAATAGACATCAAAATAAAGAAAGTGACAAAAGATAAAGAAGGACATTACATAATGATAAAGGGCTCAGTCCAACAAGAGGATATAACCATTATAAATATATATGCAGCCAATAGAGGAGCACCAACATATGTGAAACAAATACTAACAGAATTAAAGGAGGAAATAGAATGCAATGCATTCATTCTGGGAGACGTCAACACACCACTCACTCCAAAGGACAGATCCACCAGACAGAAAATAAGTAAGGACACAGAGGCACTGAACAGCACACTAGAACAGATGGACATAATAGACATCTACAGAACTCTACATCCAAAAGCAACAGGATACACATTTTTCTCAAGTGCACATGGAACATTCTCCAGAGTAGACAACATACTTGGCCACAAAAAGAGCCTTAGTAAATTCCAAAGGATTGAATTCCTATCAACCAACTTTTCAGACCAAAAAGGCATAAAACTAGAAATAAATTGTACAATGAAAGCAAAAAGGCTCACAAACGCATGGAGGCTTAACAACATGCTCCTGAATAATCAATGGATCAATGACCAAATTCAAATGGAGATCCAGCAATATATGGAAACAAACGACAACAACAACACAAAGCCCCAACTACTGTGGGATACAGCAAAAGCAGTCTTAAGAGGAAAGTATATAGCAATCCAGGCATATTTAAAGAAGGAAGAACAATCCCAAATGAATGGTCTAATGTCACAATTATCGAAATTGGAAAAAGAAGAACAAATGAGTCCTAAGGTCAGCAGAAGGAGGGACATAATAAAGATCAGAGAAGAAATAAATAAAATTGAGAAGAGTAAAACAATAGCAAAAATCAATGAAACCAAGAGCTGGTTCTTTGAGAAAATAAACAAAATAGATAAGCGTCTAGCCAGACTTATTAAGAGGAAAAGAGAGTCAACACACATCAACAGAATCAGAAACGAGAAAGGAAAAATCACGAAGGACCCCACAGAAATACAAAGAATTATTAGAGAGTATTATGATAACCTATATGCTAACAAACTGGGAAACCTAGGAGAAACGGACAACTTCCTAGAAAAATACAACCTTCCACGACTGACCCAGTAAGAAACAGAAAATCTAAACAGACCAATTACCAGCAACAAAATTAAAGTGGTAATCAAAAAACTACCCAAGAACAAAACCCCCGGCCAGAATGATTTAGCTCAGAATTTTATCAGACATACAGAGAAGACATAATACCCATTCTCCTTAAAGTCTTCCAGAAAATAGAAGAGGAAGGAATACTCCCAAACTCATTCTATGAAGCCAACATCACCCTAATACCAAAACCAGACAAAGTCCCCACCAAAAAGGAAAACTACAGACCAATATCCCTAATGAACGTAGATGCAAAAATACTCAACAAAATCTTAGCAAACCGAATTAAAAAATACATCAAGAGGATCATACACCATGACCAAGTGGGATTCATCCCAGGGATGCAAGGATGGTACAACATTCGAAAATCCATCAACATCATCCACCACATCAACAAAAAGAAAGACAAAAACCACATGATCATCTCCATAGATGCTGAAAAAGCATTTGACAAAGTTCAACATCCATTCATGATAAAAACTCTCAGCAAAATGGGATTAGAGGGCAAGTACCTCAACATAATAAAGGCCATCTATGATAAACCCACAGCCAACATTATATTGAATAGTGAGAAGCTGAAAGCATTTCCTCTGAAATCGGGAACTAGACAGGGATGCCCACTCTCTCCACTGTTATTCAACATAGTACTGGAGGTCCTAGCCCCTCCAGTTAGATAAAACAAAGAAATACAAGGAGTCCAGATTGGTAAAGAAAAAGTTAAACTGTCACTGTTTGCAGATGACATGATATTGTACATAAAAAACCCTAAAGACTCCACTCCGAAACTACTAGATCTAATGTCAGAATACAGCAAAGTTGCAGGATACAAAATTAACACACAGAAATCTGTGGCTTTCCCTACACTAAAAATAAACTAATAGAAAGAGAAATCAGGAAGACAATTCCATTCACAATAGCATCAAAAAGAATAAAATACCTAGGAATAAACCTAACCAAGGAAGTGAAAGACCTATAACCTGAAAACTATAAGACACTCTTAAGAGAAATTAAAGAGGTCACTAACAAATGGAAACTCATCCCATGCTCCTGGCTAGGAAGAATTAATATCATCAAAATGGCCATCCTGCCAAAGCAATATACAGATTTGATGCAATTCCTATCAAACTACCAACAGCATTCTTCAATGAACTGGAACAAATAGTTCAAAAATTCATATGGAAACACCAAAGACCCCGAATAGCTAAAGCAACCCTGAGAAGGAAGTATAAAGTAGGGGGGATCTCACTCCCCAACTTCAAGCTCTACTACAAAGCCACAGTAATCAAGACAATTTGGTACTGGCACAAGAACAGAGCCACAGACCAATGGAACAGAATAGAGACTCCAAACATCAACCCAAACATATATGGTCAACTGATATTCGATAAAGGGGCCGTGGACATACAATGGGGAAATGACAGTCTCTTCAACAGATGGTGCTGGCAAAACTGGACAGCTACATGTAAGAGAATGAAACTGGATCACTGTCTAACCCCATACACAAAAGTAAATTCGAAATGGATCAAAGGCTTGAATGTAAGTCATGAAACCATAAAACTCTTAGAAAAAACATAGGCAAAAATCTGTTAGACATAAACATGAGTGACCTCTTCTTGAACATATCTCCCCAGGCAAGGGAAAGAAACACAAAAATGAAGAAATGGGACTATATCAAGCTGTAAAGCTTCTGTACAGCAAACGTCACCATCAATAGAACAAAAAGGTATCCTGCAGTATGGGAGAATATATTCATAAATGACAGATCCGGTAAAGAGTTGACATCCAAAATATATAAAGAGCTCACACACCCCAACAAACAAAAAGCAAATAACCCAATTAAAAAATGGGCAGAGGAGCTGAATAGACAGTTCTCTAAAGAAGAATTTCAGATGGCCAACAGACACATGAAAAGATGCTCCACATCGCTTGTCATCAGAGAAATGCAAATTAAAACCACAATGAGATATCATCTCACACCAGTAAGGATGGCTACAATCCAAAAGACAAACAACTACAAATGTTGGCGAGGTTGTGGGGGAAGGGGAACCCTCCTCTCAAAATGCTCCAAATAGAAATACCATTTGACCCAGGAATTCCACTTCTAGGAATTTACCCTAAGAATGCAGCACTCCAGTTTGAAGAAGACAGATGCACCCCTATGTTTATCGCTGCAGTATTTACAATAGCCAAGATATGGAAGCAACCTAAATGTCCATCAGTAGATGAATGGATAAAGAAGATGTGGTACATACACACAATGGAATATTACTCAGCCATAAGTAAAAAACAAATCCTACCATTTGCAACAACATGGTTGGAGCTAGAGGGTATTATGCTCAGCGAAATAATCCAGGTGGAGAAAGACAAGTACCAAATGATTTCACTCATATGTGGAGTATAAGAAGAAAAGAAAACTGAAGGAACAAAACAGCAGCAGAAGCACAGAACCCAAGAATGGACTAATAGTTACCAAAGGGAAAGGGACTGGGGAGGATGGGTGGGAAGGGAGGGAAAAAAAGAAAGGGGGCATTACGATTAGCATGTATAGTGTGTGGGGGGCACAGGGAGGGCTGTGCAACACAGACAAGACAAGTAGTGATTTTATAGCATCTTACTATGTTGATGGACAGTGATTGTGAATGGGGATGTGGGGGGACTTGGTGAAGGGGGAGCCTAGCAAACATAATGTCCTTCATGTAATTGTAGATTAATTATACAAAAATAAAATTTAAATAAAGAATATTTGGCAGGATTATAATGTCAGATAAATAGTGTTTTTAATGAAAGAAGCCATGGTAAATCTTGCAGTTATAGCCATTTTTTAAAAATCCATTATAGGGTTCATTATTTAAAGGTTGACATCAAGAACAGCATACTAATTCAAAAGAAGGAAACAAAACCCTGATGACATTTGCCATGATGTCTAAGTTTAGTTTAATGCCATCTTGATTTCTTTGTTACTTGATGGAGTCAGAATAGAAACAGATGCCTCTAAAAGTGCTGCTTGGAGGACATCTCTATATGCCAATAATGTTTGTATTTTCATAAAACTCAGTTTAGTCCACTCATACCCTGTCTCTGTCTAGTATTCAATCTCTTAGTACTGTATTTCCTCCAATACTGCAGTTTTTAAGTTGACTAGTACAGTCCAGTTTAACTAGAAAGAAGAAAATTTCCAAATACAGTATAGATAGGTATGGACTGAAACAAAACTCTGAGTCATGAATCCCCACATACAATTCCCAGAACTAACAGAGGCTTCCATCTTGACCTCAGGCTAAACTGTGTTTTAATTATGCCATCTGTCAAATGAGAAGAAATCTGCTCTTTGCTAAATGTGTTGAAGAAAATAGCTTGTTATGCATAAAATGTCATGATTGTAGTAAGCATTAGGTTTTTTATATTTGCAAAGCTTCTGAATAAAAAAGTGGAGGTACAAATGACAGCACTTTGAATTCCATTTGTTCAGCCCTCAAAGATACATAATTTCATTGGTAAGAGCTCTGTTTTGGTTTGTGAAATGAAGCAAATCTTTATTCTGACAGTGTTGATACTCACCAACTAGAAACGTATACTTGAAATCCATCATATAATGAGGAGAGAGTTTTATAATGTACATACCACATTATCTGTGGATTCTTCGTGGTGGTCCTCCTTATGAGTACCTGCCTCATTTGGAACAACTTCACTGGACTCTTCTGCAGGGGAGAAAAAGGCCATGATTTCATTTTTCATTCCTCTAAAATGTATTGACAATGCTTTTTTCAAGATCACTTAAATAATTTCTCTGCTTTAAAGACAAACACAGAAAGAGAAAATTCACATCATATACACATTGATGAGATATTTTACTTATTTATTCATTTATTTTTATTAAGGTATCATTGATATACAATCACACGAGCAACATTATGTTTACTAGACTACCCCTATTATTAAGTCCCCACCACATACCCCATTACAGTCACTGTCTATCAGCATAGTAAGATGCTATAGAGTCACTGCTTGTCTTCTCTGAGCTATATCCTTCCCTGTGTTCCCCCTATATTATGTGTGCTAATTTTAATGCCTGTTAATCCCCTTATCCCTCCCTTGCCACCCAACCTCCCCAGTCCCTTTCCCTTTGGTAACTGTTAGTCCATTCTTGGGTTCTGTGAGTCTGCTGCTGTTTTGTTCCTTTAGGTTTGCTTTGTTGTTCTACTCCACTAATGAGGGAAATCATTTGGTACTTGTCTTTCTCTGCCTGGCTTATTTCACTGATCATAATACATTCCAGCTCCATCCATGTTGTTGCAAATGGTAGAATTTGTTCTCTCCTTATGGCTGAACAACATTCCACAGAGTATATGTACCACCTCTCCTTTATCCATTCCTCTACTGATGAACACTGAGGTTGCTTCGATTTCTTGGCTGTGAGAAACATAGGGGTGCATATGTCTTTTTGAATATGGAGTTCTGTATTCTTAGTGTAAATTCCTAGGAGTAAAATTCCTGGGTCAAATAGTATTTCTATGTTTAGCTTTTTGAGAAAACTGCATACTGCTTCAAACAATGGTTGAACAAATTTACATTCCCATCAACAGTTTAGGAGGGTTCCTCTTTCTAAATATCCCTGCCAGGATTTGTTGTTTGTCTTTTGGATGTAGGCCACACTAAGTGGTGTGAGGTGATATCTCATTGTGGTTTTAACTTGCATTTCTCTGATGACTATAGATGTGGAGCATCTTTTCATGTGCCTGTTGGCCATCTGAATTTCTTCTTTAGAGAAGTGCCTGTTCAGATCCTCTGCCCATTTTTTATTCAGGTTATTTGCTATTTGGTTGTTGAGGAGCATGAGCTCTTTACATATTTTGGATATTGGATCTGTCATTTACGAATATATTCTCCCATTCTGTAGGATGGCTTTTTGTTCTGCTGATGGTGTCCTTCACTGTAGAGAGGTTTTTTAGTTTGATATAGTCCCATTTGTTCATTTTTGCTTTTGTTTCCCTTGCCCGAGGAGATGTGTTCAGGAAAAAGTTGCTCATGTTTATATTCAACTGATTTTTGCATATGTTTTCTTCTAAGAGTTTTATGGTTTCATGACTTACATTCAGGTCTTTGATCCATTTTGAGTTTACTTTTGTGTGTGGAGTTAGACAGTACTCCAGTTTCATTCTCTTACATGCAGCTATCTAGTTTTGCCAACACCAACTGTTGAAGAGGATGTCATTTCCTCATTGTATAACCATGGCTCCTTTACTGTATATTAATTGACCATATATGCTTGGGGTAATATCTGGACTCTCTATTCTGTTCCACTGGTCTATAGGTCAGTTCTTGTGGCCATACCAAGTTGTCTTGATTACTGTGGCTTTGTAGTAGAGCTTCAAGTTGGGGAGCATAATCCCTCCTACTTTATTCTTCCTTCTCAAGATTGACTTGGCTCTTCGGGGTGTTTTGTGGTACCATATGAATTTAGGACTATTTGTTTGAGTTCGTTTAAGAATGCTGTCAGTATTTTGATAGGGATTACATTGAATGTGTAGATTGCTTTGTGCAGGATGTCAATTGTGAGAATATTAATTCATCCTATACATGAGCACAGGATGTATTTCCATTAGTTGGTGTATTCTTCAATTTGTTTCATGAGTGTCTTGAAGTTTTCAGTGTACAGGTCTTTTCCTTCCTTGGTTAGGTTTATTCCTAGGTATTTTTTCTTTTTGAAGCAATTGTGAATGGAATTTATTTTCTGATTTCTTTTTCTCCTAGTTCATCATCTGTGTATAGGAATGCAACAGATTTCTCAGTATTAATTTTGTATCCTGCAACTTTGCTAAATTCAGATATTAGTTCTAGGAGTTTGGGAATGTATTCTTAAGTGTTTGTTATGTACAATATCATGTCATCTGCAAACAGTGACAGTTTAAATTCTTCCTAACCAATCTGGATGACTTTTATTACTTTGTGTTGTCTAATTGCCGGCTAACACTTCCAGAACTACATTGAATAAAAGTGGGGAGGATGGGCATCCTTGTCTTGTTTCTGATCTTAAAGGAAAAGCTTTCAGCTTCTTGCTGTTAATTATGATGTTGGCTATGGGTTTTTCATACATGGCCTTTATTATGTTGTGGTACTTGCCTTCTATACCCATTTTGTTGAGAGTTTTTATCAGGAATGGGTGTTGCATTTTGTCAAATGCTTTTTTGGCACCTATGGAGATGATCATGTGATTTTTGCCCTTCTTTTTATTGATGTAGTGGATGAAGTTGATGGATTTTCAAATGTTGTACCATTCTTGCATCCATGGGATAAAAACCACTTGATCATCACGTGTGATAGTCTTGATTTATTTTTTAATTCAATTTGCTAATATTCTGTTGAGTATTTTTGCATCTTTGTTCATCAGGGATATTGGTCTGTAGTTTTCTTTTTTTGTGATCTATTTGCTTGGTTTTGTTATTAGAGTGATGCTGGCTGGCTTCATAGAATGAGTTTGGAATAATTCCTTCCTCTTGTATTTTCTGGAAAACTTTAAGAGAATGGGTATTACATCTTTTCTAAATGCATGATGAAATTCTGTTGTGAATGCATCTGTTCAAGGGGTTTTGTTCTTGGGTAGCTTTTGATTACCAATTCAATTTCATTGGTGGTATTTGGTCTGTTCATATTTTCTGTTTCTTCCTGCACCCATCTCTGAAGGTAGTATTTTTCTAGAAAGTTGTCTATTTCTTCTAGGTTATCCTGTTTATTAGCAAATATTTTTTCATCATATTCTCTAATGGTTCTTCATATTTCTGTGGTGTCTGTAGTGATCTTTTCCTTTCTCATTTCTGATTCTGTTTATATATGTAGATCCTCTTTTTTTCTTGATACATCTGGCTAGGGGTTTATCTATTTTGCTTATTTTCTCAAAGAACCAGCTTTTGGTTTAATTAATTTTTTCTATTTTTTTATTCTTCTCAATTTTATTTATTTCTTCTCTGATCTTCATTATGTCCCTCCTTCTACTGACTTTGGGCCTCATTTGTTCTTCTATTTCCAGTTTCAAAAATTGTGAATTTAGACTGTTCATTTGGGATTGTTCTTCCTTTTTAAAATAGGCCTGGACTGTTATTTACTTTCCTTTAAGAACTGCCTTTGGTGCATCCCACAGAAGTTGTGGCATTGCTCTGTTGTTTTTATTTGTCTCCATATATTGTTTGATCTCTGTTTTAATTTGGTCATTGCTCCATTGATTATTTAGCAGCATGTTGGTAAGCCTCCATGTGTTTGTGAGCCTTTTAGTTTTCTTTGTACAGTTTATTTCTAGTTTCATACTTTTGTGATCTGAGAAGTTTGTTGGTACAATTTCAATCTTTTTCAATATGCTGAGGCTCTTTTTGTGGCCTTGTGTGTGGTCTATTCTGGCAAATGTTCCATGTGCACTTGAGAAGAATGTGTATCCTGCTGTTTTTGGGTGGAGTGTTCTATAGATGTTTGTTATGTTAATCTGTTCTTATATGTTGTTCAGTGCCTCTGTCTCCTTACTTATTTTCTGTCTGCTTGATCTGTCCTTTGGAGTGAGTGGTTAATCAAAGTCTCCTGAAATGAATGCATTGCTTTCTATCTCCCCCTTTAATTCTGTTATTATTTGTTTCACAATGAAGGTGCTCCTGTGTTGGGTGCATAGATATTTATAATGGTTACATACTCTTGTTGGACTGACCCCTTTATCACGTAATATCCTTTTTTGTCTCTGGAATCTATTTCATCTGATAACTGTACTACAAAACCTACTTTTTTCTTCTTATTAGTTGCATGAAATAACTTTTTCTATCCTTCACTTTTAGTTTGGATATGTCTTTGGGTTTGAGGTGAATATCTTGTCAGCAGCATATAGATGGGTTTTGCTTTTTTATCCACTGTAACTCTGTGTCTTTTGATTGGTGAATTCAGTCCATTTACATTTAGGGTGATTAGCGATACATATGTACTTCTTGCAATTACAGGCTTTAGATTTGTGGTTACCAAAGGTTCAATTGCAGCTTCTTTACTATTTCACAATTTACTTTAACTCACTTATTATTCTATTATAAACACAGTGAGATGATTCTTTCTCTCTCTCTCTTCTTTTTTCTTCCTCCTCCACTCTTTACATGTTAGATGATCTCTTCTGTCTTCTTTGTGTATCCCTTGACTGACTTTGTGGGTAGCTGATTTACTTTTGCATTTGGTCAGTATTTAGTTGATGTACTTACTTTTCTTTTTTTGTGTTTTCTTTGGTGAGAGCTATTTAGCCTTAGGAGTACTTCCATATAGAGCAGTCCCTGTAAAATACACTGTAGAGATGGTCTGTGGGAGGTAAATTCCATCAACATTTGCTTATATAGGAACTTACTTCCTCTGTAGAATTGAAATGATAATCTTGCTGTGTAGTGTATTCTTGGTTGGAGGCCCTTCTGTTTCATTGCATTGAATATATGTACCACTCCCTTCTGGCCTGTGAGGTATCTGCTGAGAAGTCTGATGACAGCCTGATGGGTTTTCCTTTGTAGGTGATTTTCTCTCTCTCTCTCTGGCTACTTTTAATACTCTGTCCTTATCTTTGATCTTTGCCATTTTAATTATTATATGTCTTGGTGTTGTCCTCCTTGGGTCCCTTGTTTTGGGAGATATGTGGGCTTCCATGGCCTGAGAAACTAATTCCTTCCCCAAATTGGGGAAATTGTCAGCAATTATTTCTTCAAAGACACTTTCTATCCATTTTCTCTCTCTTCTTCTTCTGGTACTATAATGCAAATACTATTCTGTTTGGATTGTTCACACAGTTCTCTTAATCTTCATTTATAAAGATACTATTTCTCTCTGTGCTTCAGCTTTTCTGTATTCCTTTTCTCTAATTTCTATTCTATTGATAATATCCTCCACATCAACTAATCTGCTTTTAAATCCCTCTATTGTTTGTTTCATTTCTCTTATGTCCATCCTGAATTCGTCCCTTAGCTCTTGATTATTTTTCTGTAGCTCCAACAGCATGTTTATGACTTCTATTTTGAATTTTTTTTCAGGAAGATTGGTGATTTCAGTCTCACTGAGCCCTCTTTCTGGTGTCTGAGGGATTTTGAACTGAACATGGCTCTTTTGCCTTTTCATAGTCCTGGAGTGATGGGAGTGGTCACCGGCAAGTGGCACACATGTCAGCTGGGAGGACAAAGTCATTCCAGTTTGTTGGTCACTGTGCCTGTCTCCGCTGTCTGTGCTGGTTGACCTCACACAGGCAGTGGACTCTAGGTTGATACCATTCCCTTCTGGCCTGTAATGTTTCTGCTGAGAAGTCTGATGACTGCCTGATGTTTTTCCTTTGTAGGTGGTATTTTTTCTCTGTATGGGTGCTTTTAGTACTCTGTCCTTGTCCTTGATATTTTCCACTTTAATTATGATATGTCTTGGTGTTTTCCTCCTTGGGTTTCTTGTGTTGGGAGATCTGTGTAGTTCCATGGCCTGAGAGCCTGTTTTCTTCCCCAGATTGGGGAAGTTTTCAGCACTTACTTCTTCAAAGGCACTTTTTATCCCTTTTTCATTCTCTTCTTTTTATGTTACTCCTATAATGTGAATATTGTTCCATTTGTAATGGTCACACAGTTCTCTTAATATTCTTTCTTTCCTAGATATCCTTTTTTCTCTGTCTCAGCTTCTCTGTATCCTGTTCACTGATTTCTATTCCATTCACTGCCTCCTGTACCTCACCTAATCTGCTTTTAAATCCTTTCGTTGTTTGTTTCATTTCAGTTATCTCCCTTCTGAATTCATGCCTAAGCTCTTGAGTATTTTTCTGTCACTCCATTAGCATGCTTATGACTTCTATTATGAATTCTTTTTCAGGAAGATTGGTGATTACAGTCTTACTGAGTCCTCTTTCTAGTGTTTGAGGGATTTTGGATTGAACAAGGTTCTTCTGCCTTTTCATAGTCCTGGAGCTATGGGAGTGGTTGCTGGAAAGTGGTGCGGGTGTCAGCTTGGAGAAAAATGTCCCTTCCTGCTTGCTAGTCACCATGCATGTATTCACTGTCTGTGCTGGTAAACTGCATGCAGGGAGTGGCCTCTGGTTTAATCCCCTAAACTGCTGTGTGGTTGGTGGCCTTCAGGATGGCCTAGGGTCATGGTGGTGGTCACAGGTGAGTGGTGCGTGTTCCACCATAATAACAAAGCCCCTACATGGCTCCCAGTCTCAGTGCTCATCTCAGCTGTCTGTGCTGGTGAACCACATGCATGGAGCGGCCTCCAGGTTAATACCCTAAACTGCTGTAGGCAGGGTGGCCCTCAGGATGGCCTGGGATCATGGCGGGGTTTGCATGTCCTGCTGTGGTAACCCATCCCCTTCGAGGCTCCAAGTTTCAGCACCCATCTCTGCTGTCTGTTCCAGTAAACAGTGCACAGGGAGCAGCCTCTGGGTCTGGGCTGGTTAGCTACATGCAGGGAAAAGCCTCTGCATCAAGCTGTGTAGTTGCTGTAGGTGGTGCTGTCCTCTGGCTGGTCTGCAGCAATGGCAGGGAGAGCTGGTTTGTGCATAGATGCCAGTGGGAAGGAAGGAGTGGCAGGCTGCTTATTGTGTTGAGTGGCCTCAGGGCTGTATTGACAACCAGGGGGATAGGGTGCCTGAAGCTCCTGAAGTTCCCAGCATGGTGGGCTGAGTGTGCCAGGATGATTTTGTCCACCTGTTCCTTCTCCCAAACCCTTGTTCCCCTAGTATCCCTCTGACCATTAAGAGGTCTCTTAAAGCACCTGCTTTTCTTTTGTCTCAGGGCAGCCATTTGTGGGAACCTGCTCACAGTCTTAGTCTCAAACTCTGCCTTTTAGCCGTCCTATCTCCAGAGCACCATGCAATGTGGGTCCATGCTCTTCTGGTAGATTTCTAGGGCTGGATATTTAGCAGTCCTGTGCTTCAACTCCCTACCCACTCTGATTCTTTCCTCCCACTGGTGAGTTGGGGCTGGGGAGTTCTTGGGTGCTGCTGGCTCATGGCTTTTTACCTTACCCTTTTCCATAAGATGTTGACTTTTCCCAGATGTAGATTGGCTAGTGTACAATTTCTTCTGGTCACTATTTTAGGAATAGTTGTATTTGCTGTATTTTCAAAATATATGTGGTTTTGTCAGGAGATTTCTACCACGCTAGTCACACCACCATATTTTTCTCTCTCCCTGAGCTATTTTACTTTTAACAGTGTATTCTAAGGAAATAAGTGTGGTTGGGTACAAACACAGTGATGGTCACCATGTGCTGTTCATAATTGAGAAAATGGAAGCAACCTGGTTGGAGAAATCATTAGGACCTCTCCCCACAATAAATACTATAAAGCCACTAAAAATGAAGTGGAGGAAGAGTTGGCAATAAATAAAATATTTATGATCTATTGGAAAGGAGAAATGAAGGTGTAACAACACCTATTATGTAGGTACATGGTGATCTTAATTTTGTGAAAGGAAAAAAGTGTGCATTTTTGTGCAGAAAGAAGAGAGTGACCCTATTTACACCAAAGCATTGCCACTGTTATTTCTGGATGGAATTGTAGGCAATATTTATTTTTCTTCCTTTTGCCTAACTTTACTTATTTTAATAATTTTCATATTTTTCCATTTGCTTATTTAATTTAAATATTTTCTATGTTTTTCCATTTGTTTAAATATTTTCTATAATGAACATGTATTGCTCATTGTAATAGGAGAAAAGTGATATAAATAAATTTCAAATAGCATGATATAAAACCATATAGTACATTTTCAATTTTGGAAAAGGGCATGTGTATGTGCATCACACACACACATATATACACTGGGGTAGGATTATTTCTAATTTTTTAATTATACTTTCCATTGTTTTCAATAAAGAACATCGATTTTTTTGTGATCAAAATTCAATATTCTAAAAATGAGAAAGAAAAAGTAAAAGAAAGAAAAATTAATTCAGGTAAAGAAGTCTACTAAAAAGCTCTCTGTTATGAGCTAGTTCTCAGAAAAGGGTGTCTACAAGGTAATCCCCTGTCTTAGATTAACCCCACCTCAATGCCTTAGAAAAATAGGGCAGCAATGTTTCTCTCTTTTCTTTCTGCATTGTTCTATCATGGATATTTGGATAAATACAGTTGGGAGTTCTCAGCCCCTTGGTAACTGACATTGTATTTCACCATAGAAAGCAGAACAAAGTATTTATTTAAGATTTTTCCAACATTCCTTCCCATAGAAAGACATATCCCTGTGCCCCTCATGGGTGTAAAGGATGATTGAGGAAAACATGATTGATCCAGGAACTCACGTATGAGTACCTAGAGAATTACAGTTTAAGATAATCAGGGAAACTTTACCAGAATTTTAATGCAAAGTCCACTGTGAATTCAATTTATTCTTTTATGAGATGGTTCGTCGACAGAGGAAACTTTATTTATTAGATATTTCAAATCACAGGCATTTCAAGTCCTATGTAATCAACAACTAAATGAAAGGAAAGGAGGGAAAATAGTCATCAGGTTTAACTTTCAGAACTATTAGTACTGATGCTCCAAGAAGAGGGGTTATATTGCTCATCAACAAGATCATTAGTGGGATCATTCCTTACAGGTTTTCCTTATATTTCTGTTCTCACTTGCTCATAACTTTTTATCAAGTTCTGTTTACCAGCAACATATTCATCCATGGTTTTGTTATTTTATAAGATGTAAATCAAAACTGCTTTGAGATATCTAAAATAAAAGTGTGAAGTGATACAGCTGAATAAGACATGTTTTCTTTTCCTTATAAGCAACTTCCACATTAGTGAGTTTGAAAGCTAAACACTGTCATTTTGCCTGGTTATTCCTCAAGAAAAGTAGCTCTGCTAATTGGAAAACAAATAAGTAGAATTGTTAATCAGTGAAAATTCTAGAGGACATTCTATGTGGTGGCCAGAGTCTCACAATAACTATGCAGATTTATCTTCCATGAACACACACACAAAATAGCTCAAAAGAAGCTTTGTTATAAAATTTAATATTATAGATATCAATTGTTCCCCTACTTTAAACAATTTGCTTGTCATGATAGTAAAAACCTTTAAAATTGCTCAATCATAAATATATTTTGGTAGACAAAGAACTAAAATTTAAGGAGGTAAATCATCTATTACTTTCATTAGAGTTTGTATTTGAGTGAAGGGTGAATCCAGGTAACTTTTTCTTTATCAATCCCAACCACACCTCCTTTCTCTTTTCCACACAGGGAAGGAAAAGAAAATGGGAGAAGCATATGTGAGAGGTAGATGGTGAAAGTTAAAGGTAAGTCAGAAGCTCTGTATCAGGAAAGTACCTACTCTCAGAAGTGAAAGAATGGAATCAAAATTGCTAAACTGTCAGTAATGCTTTTTGGTGACATTGGATAAACCTGCTTTTTACTGTGTCTTAAACAGTAATACTTAATTTTGCTTGGAGAGTTTTTTCTAGAGAATTTTAATATGATTTCTAATTGACTTTAACATATAAAATATAACCACTATTTTAAAGACATTTTTTCTTCTTAGACTTTAGAAGACTACCCCTATTGTGTCAACAGCCATATTATAAAATACCCTAAATTTCAGTTAAGTGTTGTAAATAGAATGGGCAGCTACTCTGATTATTCTGTCTCTGTATTTCTGAGATGTAACTCATTGAAATCTTAAAGTAAACATGCATTTAAGTACATTTTCATAACTGGAAGTGAATATGCTTAGCATATTTTCAAGGTATGATATTAGACTATGCCATATGATAAAATACATGCCATCATCACAAAAGATTCACACAAATCAATCAGATTAGTATTCTCCATCAGCAAAAAGGGGAAGAGAATAGGACAGAAATAGTAGGAAACAGAAAAAAAATATTGTTTTGAATATTTGAAAATTCTTTTGTGCTTTTTGGTTCAATTTCTGATGAGACTAAAAGGTCACTGTGCAGTTATAAAAAATAAGTCACTGAGAGGAATTCCAAACAATCTCACTTCCCACCAAGTGTTTTTTGATTCATGCTTAAATTCTTTCTCCTTTTTTCTAATTAGGTCTTGATTGCTATTCTAGCTGTCTAGTGAACACATTATGAAATGACAATGGATATCAATGTTCCACTAGCAACCTTAAAACTAACTCACTTTTTTCTACTAATTAATTATTTTTTAAAATTCCATTTTAGGTGGGGGAGTGGGAGTTGTGGAATGAATCTCCTCTTAGGGGCTTAAACAATTTCCTTTTATCAGATTATTTCCTCACAGCTCTCCCACCTAACCGAAGAAACACACAAATTTCCATTATCTCTCATATAGCTGCCAATCATCATTCCCTAAGGGTCTATTCATGAATCACTGAAAATATTCAAGTATTCCCAGACATATACAATTTAGTAAAGGCTAATAGAGGACATAAATGGTTTAATGGACCAAAAAAGATTACAGATATGGGGTTTGGAGAGTTTCAAGATGGTGGCATGAGATGTGAGACAGAGAACTCCTCTTAAAACCACATATACCACAAAAATATAGTTAATGCAAGTAATCCTAAAAGAGCAATGGAAAAGAAGGCTGTGCCAGACTGCATACACCTGGAGAAAAGAATAAACCTCATGGAACAGGGGAATGTACCAAAGCCTTAATCCGGCGGGACCCAAGCCCTTGTCCCACCCCAGCTCACTGGCAGGAGAAATAGAAAGAGAGGGGAGGGGGTGGAAAGCTAGGACTGCTGAACACCCAGCCCTGGAGATCTGCTTTGGGAGCACAAACCTACATTGCATGGTGCTCTGGAGATTAGTGTGGTTGGAAATTTAAAACAGGCAGAATATTTGGAGAGACTGAGATTCCAGCCATTTGTGAAGAACAGGGATCCACATCTGGCTACTCTGGGACAAAGAAAACACAGGTGGTCTGAGAGGCTTCCTAGGAGTGACAGGGCTGCTGAAGGGGCAGGGTTTGCATGGGGCCTTCTGTGTGGGGTAAGGGATAAGTGTACAAGGTTGTCTGGCTGTGCTCTGCCCACAGGTTGGGAACTTTCAGGAGCTTCAGATGCTCCATTACCCTGGCTGGCTACTCAGCTCTGACGACCCCCACTGTGATATGGAGCCTGATGCATCTTCCTCCTGTCCTGTCAGCACCAGATTGCAAAATGGCAGTCCCTGCCCTGATGGCATGCCAGCCAGAGGGAGGCCACATGTACAGCATCTATAAATGCAAAGCACAGAGGCTTACACCTGTGTGCTCAGCTCACTGGTTCTGACTGTGGAGACATTCACTGCAGCTGGAAAGCAGGAAACAGCTCTCTCCTCCACCCAGTTATCAGTGATGCTCCCCTGGGACCACTGATATCACTTCACGGGGCTGATCAGTTCCCTAGACTAGAGCTTCTGGGCACTAGAGGGCACCACATAGAAATATGAACTGTCAGAGGAACCTGGTTCAGACCAAAATATCACAAATACTTGAAAAAGGCCCAAGTGAAACTGAACTCACCAATGTTCCTGAAAGAGAGTTCATAATAAGAATCATAAACATGATCATGGAGGTACAGAAAAATATTCAAAAACTCAGGGCCTAATTTAGGATGGAGATTCAATCATCAAGAAATTCCATATCTGAATGAAACATATAATAAAGGGATTTAAAACAGATTAGGTATAGTAGAAGAGATGGTAAATGGAATAGAAATTAGAGAAGAGGAATACAAAGAAGCTGAGGCACAGAGAGGAAAAAGTATCTCTAGGAATGAAAGAATATTGAGAGAACTGTGTTACCAACCTAAACGGGACAATATTCCCATTATAGGGGTACCAGAAGAAGAGAGAGGAGAAAAAGGGATAGAAACTGTGTTTGAAGAAATAATTGCTGAAAATTTTCCCAATCTGGGGAAGGAAATAGTCACTCAGGCCAAAGAAGACCACAGATCTCCAAACACAAGAGATCCAAGGAAGAAAATATCAAGATATATAAGAATTAAAATGGCAAAGATCAAGTACAAGGACAGAGTATTAAAAGCAGCCAGAGAGAAAAAAAAAGATCACCTATAAAGGAAAACCCATCAGACTATCATCAGACTTCTCAGCAGAAAACATACAGGCTAGAAGGGAGTAACATGACATTCATTTAAATTTAAAGGAGGAATTAAACAGTTTCCAGAAAGGAAAAGTTGATGGAATTTTCCTTCCACAAACCATGTCTACAGTGTATTTTGGAGGGACTGCTCTAGATGGAAGTGGTCCTATGGCTATATAGCTGTCATCAGAAAAAATAAAACCACAGTAAAGGAAATAGACCAATTAATTACTAACCAAATGCAGAAATAAATCAGCTACCCAGAAAGTCAGTCAAGGGATACACAAACAGGATAGAATATGACACCTAACATAAAGAGTGGAAGAGGAAGAAAAAGAAGGGGGGAAAATCTTCAGACTGTGTCTATAATAGAATAATAAGCAAATTAAGTTAGACTGTTAGGTAGTAAAGAAGCTGTCCTTGAACATTTGGTAAACATGAACCCAAAGCCTGCAGTGGCAATAAGTACATATCAACAGATAATCACCCTAAATGTAAATAGACTGAATGCACCAATAAAAATACACAGAGTGACAGAATGGATAGTAATGATATACACAGACTAAAAGTGAAGGGATGAAAAAAGATCTTTCATGCAAACAATAAGGAGAAAAAAAGAGGAGGTGCAATACTTGTATCAGACAAAATAGACTTCAAAACAAAGTAACAAGAGACAGAAAAGGACATTAAATAATGATAAAGGTGTCAGTCCAAAAAGAGGATATAACCATTATAAATATCTATGCACCCAACATAGGAGCACACAAATATGTGCAACAAATATTAACAGAATGAAAGGGGGAAATCAAATGCAATGCATTCATTTTAGAGACTTCAACACACCACTCTCCAAAGGACAGATCAACCAGACAGAAAATAAGTAAGGACACAGAGGTATGGAAAGAAGACATCAGAACAGATGGACCTAACAGATATCTACAGCATACTCCACCCAAAAGCAAAAGGATACACACTCTTCTCAAATGCACATGGAACATTTTCCCGAATAGAAGACATACTAGGCCTCAAAAAGAGCCTCTACAAATTAAAAAAGATTTAAATTGTACCAACCAACCTGTCAGATAACTAAGGTGTTAAATTAGAAATAAATTGTGCAAAGAAATCAAAAAGGCCCACAAACACATGGAGGCTTAACAACGTGCTCCTAAATAATCAATGGATCAGTTTCCAAATTAAAACAGAGATCAAACAACATATGGAGACAAATGAAAACAACAGCTCAACACCCCAACTTCTGTGGGATGCAGCGAAGGCAGTTCTAAGAGGAAAGAATATAGCAATTCAGGCCTATCTAAAGAAAGAAGAAAAATTGGAAGTGAACACTTTAAATTCACGATTAATGAAACTCAAAACAGAACAAATGAGACCCAAAGTCAGTAGAAGGAGGGGCATAAAAAATATCAGAGGACAAATAAATAAAATTGAGAAGAATAAAACAGTAGAAAGAATTGATGAAACCAAGAGCTGATTCTTTGAGAAAATAAACAAAATAGATAATCCTCTAGCCAGACTAATCAAGAAAAAAAGAGAGTCTACACACACAAACAAAATCAGAAATGAGAAAGGAAACATCCCTGTGGACACCACCGAAATGCAAAGAACTATTAGAAAATACTATGAAAAATGGTATGCTAACAGATTGGATAATCTAGAAGAAATGAACAACTTTCTAGAAAAATACAACCTTCCAAGAATGATCGAGGAAGAAATAGAAAATCTGAACAGAGCAATTACAAGCAATGAAATTGAATTGGTAATCAAAAAAGTATGCAAGGACAAAACTTGCGGACCAGATAGCTTCACTGCTGAATTTTATCAGACATTTTTAGGAGAATTAACACTCATCCTCCTTAAGGTTTTCCAAAATGTACAAGAGGAGGGAAACCTCCAAACTCATTCTATTAGGCCAGCATCACTCTATTACCAAAACCAGGCAAAAACACTACAAAAAAAGAAAATTACAGACCAATATCCCTGATGAACACAGAGGCAAAAATACTCAACAAAATTTTAGCATACTGAATTAAAAAATACATCAAGAAGATCATACATCATGATCAAGTGGGACTTATTTCAAGGCTGCAAAGAGGATACAATATTCAAAAATCAATCAACATCATATACCACATCAACAAAAAGGACAAATATCACATGATGAATCTCCATAATTGCTGAAAAGTCATTTGACAAGATTCATTGTCCATTCTTGATAAAACCTCTCAACAAAATGGGTGTAGAGGGCAAGTACCTCAACCTAATAAAGGCCTTATATAACAAACCCACAGCCAACATCATACTTAAGAGTTAAAAGCTGAAAACTATTCCTCTAATATTGGGAACAAGACAAGGATGCCCACTTTCAACACTTTTATTCAACATAGCACTAGAGATCCTAACCATGGCAATCAGAAACACAAAGAAATAAAAGATTGGCAAGGAAGAAGTTAAACTGTCCCTGTTTGCAGATGCCATGATATTTTACATAAAACTCCCTAAAGAATCCACTCCAAAAGTACTAGATCTAATTTCTAAATTCAGCAAAGTTGCAGAATAGAAAATACATAGAAATCTGTTGCATTCTTATGTACTAACAATGAACTAGTAGAAAGAGAAATCAAGAAAAGAATTCCATTCACAATTGCATCAAAAAGGATAAAATTCCTATGTATAAACCTAACCAAGAAGTGAAAGACCTATACCCTGAAATCTAGAAAACATGAGAGAAATTAAAGAAGACACTAATAAAAGGAAATGCATCCCATGCTCATGTGTAGGTGGAATTAATGTTGTCAAAATGGCCATCCTGCCTAAAGCAATCTACAGATTCAATGCAATCCCTATCAAAATACAGATAGCATACTTCAACAAACTAGAACAAATAGTTCTAAAATTCATATGGAAACACAAAAGACCCTGAGTAGCCAAAACAATCCTTAGAAAGAAGAATAAAGTGGGGGGAATTATGTTCCCCAACTTCAACCTTTACTACAAAACCATAGTAATCAACATAATTTTGTACTGGCCAAGAACAGAGCCATAGATCAATGGAATATAATAGAGTCCAGATATAAACCCACACATATATGGCCAGTTAATATATGATAAAGGAATCATGGCTATACAATGGAGAAATGACAGTCTCTTCAACAACTGGTGTTGGCAAAACTGGACAGCTACATGTAAGAGAATGAAAATGGATTATTGTCTAACTCCATACACAGAAGTACACTCAAAATGGATCAAAGACCTGAATGTAAGTCATGAAACCATAAAACTCTTTGACGAAAATATAGGCAAAACTCTCTTGAATGTAAACATGAGCAACTGTTTCATGAAAATATCTCCTTGCGCAAGAGAAACAAAAGCAAAAAATGAACAAATGGGACTACATCAAACTAAAAAGATTCTGTACAGTAAAGGCCACCATCAGTAGAACAAAAAGGCATCCTACAGTATGGGAGAATATATTTGTAAATGACATATCTGAGTATGGGTTAACATTCAAAATATATAAAGAGCTCACATGCCTCAACAACCAAAAAACAAATAACCCAATTAAAAAATGGGCAGAGGATCTGAACAGACATTTCAAAGAAGAAATTCAGATGGCCAACAGGCACATGAAAAAATGCTTCTCATCACTAATTATCAAGTAAATGCAAATGAAAACCACAATGAGATATCACCTCACAACAGTTAGGTGGCCAACATTCAAAAGATAAGCAACAACAAATATTGGTGAGGATGTGGACAAAGTGGAACCCTCCTACACTGTTGGTGGTAATGCAAAGTAGTCCAACCATTGTGGACTACTACATAAAGCAGTAAGGAGATTCCTCCAAAAACTAAAGAAAGAAATATTTGACCCAGGATTTCTACTCCAAGGAATTAACCCAAAGAAAACAAAATCCCAGATTCAAAAAGACATATACACCTCTATGTTTATTGCAGCACTATTTGCAATAGCCAAGACATGTAAGCAATCTAAGTGTCCATCAGTAGACAAATGGATAAAGAAGAGGTGATACATATACACAATGGAATATTTGTACACACCCCAGCAATTAACTTTGCTGTTGTTTAGTTTCTGCTTAAGCTTGACTTATAAACAAAACTAATCTCAGAGAAAAGAACAATATGTTTACTGCTTCAGTTTGGTTAATAGCCGAAACGATTCTAATAGGTACAACAAAGTGTTCATTCATGGAATCTGGTGTTGATGCCGGGGTTCTTGTTCATGGATCTGTAGAATGAACTTCACAACCACTCAAGGTAGGAGAGCAAGGTAGAGGCTTTTATTTAAAGATGAAGTGAAAGGACAGAACTCCTGGCTCATGCCTGGAGGGGACAAGAGAGTGTGTGATATTGCGTTGTCTAGGGGTTTTATAGGCAACTGAGGATTTTTGGGAATCAGATAAAGAGCTTAGGGCTGTGGACTTGTTAAGTAGTCCCTGAGTACTTAGAATTAACTTAACATAAGAAACTTCCTGCTCTGATGATTTCTCCCTGAGATACCAGTGTCTTGGTCTTGGAGCATATCAAACAAAGCTGCCTGCTCAGCCCCCAAGGTGGGCTGACGTATGGTTTGCTAAAGAGTAAGTTAAGAATCTTACTTCTTAACTTCCTGGGTATTAAAATGCAATCTTATCTTTAAGGTGGAATCTATCCTGCCTTTTAGTATGTTGTTTACTGCTGTGTGTGCATGCTAAACTAGTTGCCTGGTTTTCAAATCACCTCATCAGATCTGAAGGAGGAAAGACAACACATAGGCCTGGGCCTTTTAGTGTGCTAAAGTGAATCTTACACATGATTACAAATGAATAGCATAATAAAAGCATGTGCTACTCTTCTTTATCTGGGAAATATTAACTGATCTCACTGAAGAATGACCCTAGAGCTTAATGTTTAACACAGAGTTTTGGTAGGGGGATTTTCTTGTATGTAGTTACATTGCACTGATTGTAAATATCTTGCTTTGCTTTTTCCAGAGGCCCTCATCCTATTCTAAACATTCCATTGAAAAACAAATACCTACTTTGACAACATTGCTAGAATCACTAACTTGAACACTAATTTCTTTGAAAAATAGAGTTGAATCTCCTCTAGTTAAGGAAAACGATAAACACATCTATCTGGTAAAGACTTTTGACAGTAAAGAAAGGGAGCTTGTCCCTACAGCCCCTCCTTTACCTCCATATCAGGAAATTCCGTGTAAGTCAACCGTTCCCATTCCTCAAGTTTCAGTAATAGCTCAATCCATCTTAAGTGCATGAAGAGAGGGGGATATTGATGCTTTCTCACGGCCTATTTCAGCTTCTGCATTTCCTGTCACTGTACAACAAATGCCTGCTAATGATCAATATCCTCAGGGATATCAGCAGTTCGAATATACTCCCTTATCTTTTAAAGTTATAAAGGACTTGAAACAAGCAGTAACTATGTATGGAATGCGATCTAATTATGTTAAAGAGCTATTGCAAGGATTAGCACAAGAATACTGCTTAAGTCCCTATTGCTGGGGTATGTTAGCTAGAACAGTGGCCTTTACCAAAAGAGAAGCTTCAAGCATTAGAGCAATTAATACAAGAATAGCTGTCTGCTGGACATATAGAATAATCTGTTAGTCCATGGAATTCTCCTATTTTTGTTATTAAGATAAAATCAGGAAAATGGAGAATGCTGACAGAGTTAAGAAAAATAAATGCTGTTATTCAACCTACAGGTCCTCTACAACATGGACTGCCACAACCCAGTATGATTCCCCTTGATTGGAATATTAAAATAATTGATTTAAAAGATTGCTTTTTCACTATTCCATTACAACCTTCTAATTGTGAAAAATTTGCTTTTACTGTTCCATCTCCCAATAATTATAAACCTACTGCTTGATATCAACGGAAAGCTTTAACTCAAGGAATGTTAAATAGCCCTATATTATGCCAATACTTTGTTAATCAACCTTTAGAAAAATTAAGGAGAAAATTTCCTGATTCCCTAATTATTCATTATATGGATGATATTTTAATTGCTCATAAAAATTTGCCCACCTTGCAAATCCTCTATGAGCAAGCTGTTACAGAATTAACCAATTATGGTCTTATTATTGCTTCTGAAAAGGTACAGAATAGTACTCCATATAATTATTTAGGAAATATAATTGAAAGAACAAAAATTTCCAATAAGGAGAGATAGTCTCCGGACTTTAAATGATTTTCAGAAGGTCTTAGGTGATATTAATTGGCTTCACCCTTCATTAGGAATTCCAACCTACTCTCTCAAGCACTTATTTGATACTTTGGGAATTCTGTATTAAACAGTTCTAGACAATTGTCACCTCAAGCTGAAAAAGAATTAGAATGGGTAGAAGAATATATGAGAAATAGTTATTTAGGTGTATTCATCAATATGATGTTGAGTTATTAGTCTTCCCTTCTGAGCATTCCCCTACTGGTATTTTATGGCAAAAAGGAAAAATTTTAGAATGTATTTTTTTTACCACATAAGGCATCAAAAAATAACTTACATATATAAAGTTTGTCAGTTAATTATTTGTGGGTGCTTACTATTGCCTGACTTGATTGCACAAATCCCTTCCCAAATTGTTGTTCCCGTTACTAACATCCAAATAGCTGACAACTGGAAATTGAATGATAACTCGCAAATTGCCTTTGCTAACTATATAGGAAATATTAATAATCATTTTCCAAAAGACAAACGTATTCAATTCCTTAAAAAAACTCAGTAGATTTGTAATGACATTTTTAAAATCATCCTATCCCCAAAGCTGATACTTATTACACAGATGTTAATAAAGAAGGCAAAGCAGGATATAGTGGAAAAACTACAAAAACTGTTCAAATTTCTTATTGCTCAGTACAAAAAGCTGAATTATATACTGTTATTATGTTATTACAAGATGTTTCAAATCCCCTTAATATTGTTACTGAATATATGGTAAAACATATTTACTCTGTTATTCTATTTGATAATGACACTGAATTATATCAATTATTTTGTACTTTGCAACAATTATTGTATGATAGACTTCATGATCTTTATATTACTCATACCTGAGCACATACCTCCATCACTGGACAAATGATTAAAGCTAATGAATATATTGATAAGTTACTTATTGGATCCCTATTGACTGCCAAGGCAAGGCATGAACAAACTCATGACAGAAAAGGTGTACAAGTTAAATTCCACCTCACTAAAGAACAGGTTCAAAATATTATTGGAGACTGTTGAGAATTAGGCTTGGGGTTGATTAATGATTGTGCATTGAGTCCCCTATACAGAATTTTATTGTTGTTAACAACCATTTGATCAATAAATATGAGAGATACCCTCTCAAAAAATTTTTTTTATTTATCATTGCCCTCAGTGTACTCAAATTCAAAGTAAATCTTATACCCCAGGAGTCAATTCAAGAGGATTGCACTCTAATGAACTGTGGCAAATGGATGTTACCCATATACAAGAATTTGGAAAATTATCTTTTGTTCATTGCTCAATTGTTACATATTCTGGTTTTAGATGGGCTTCTGCACTATCAGGAGAAAGGCTGATAATGTAATTCAACATTTACTAGAAGCTTTTAATGTCATGGGATTACCAGCTAAAATTAAAACAGATAATGCCCCTAGTTTTCTTTTTTCAAAATTACAAAGGTTTCTTTCCCAGTGGGATATTAAACATGTTACTGGGATTACATATAATCCTCAAGGATAGGCAATTATTGAAAGACATAATTGTACATTAAAAGAGATGTTGCTTAAACAAAAAGGGGTATATGGTGGCACAGAAACTCCCCGTATGAGAATAATAGGGCATTATTTACCCTGAATTTTTTTGAGTATAGACGATGCAGATTTATCAGCTGCTGACAGACATTGGGTGTGAGAAAAGTCTCCTGAAATAAATCGGCCTGTTTTTTATAAGAATGATATAGAATGGAAATCAGGGATGGTTCAGAGGTGGAGCCAAGGATATGCTTGTGTCATTACAGAAAAAGGAGCAACTGTGTGGATCCTGGTTAAAAAGATAAAACCCAAAAAATGAACAAAAGGCCTCGAATTGATGTTGAACCTCTACTTGATGAGATGCAAGCCATGATTATTGGAAGATCCAGAGTTCGAGTTCCATTAGCATGAACTCAAAAAGTGAATCCCCCAACATGGGGACAACTAAAAAAGATGACACAGGAAGCTGAAAAAATTATACAACAGACCGGATAAGCACACAATGCTTCAAATTTGTTCTTGGCTGTGATTGGTGTGGTCACCATAGGGGTAAGTTCTGCTAATGGCATTAATCATTCATATTGGGCTTACATTCCTAACTCCCCAATCAAGCGAGTTATTCATTGGCTCTCCAAAATGGTCCCAATATATGTTAATGATTCCAACTGGACTCCTGGTCCTTATGATATTCGTGGCCCATTAAGGCCAGGAGAAGAGGGCATAAAAATTGAAAATTATACAGTGGGAGTACAGGGGATACACATTTGTATTGGACATGAATACCATTGCTTGAAAATGCAACCAGCTGCATGGCTATCCATAGTCAAAAATGATACCAATAAAAAATTGCTCCTTCTTCAAGCATCTGGATTCCACAAAAAATTAATACAAGTGACATAGCAGATTATCCCCCTGATTTGCCCATCTGCACCCAGTCAACTGTTATGAAAATCAGTGAATGGGTGCACTGAATGAATTGTCAAGGAGAAATAGGTCAGGTTTTACTTAATACTTCCTATGGAAGTGTCATTGATTGGAGCCCTCAGGGGAGGGGCATGACCTAAAATGACACAAATATATTAATAGCACTAATTACACCATTGTCACATCATCTAATAGACTACTTATTGTCATGGAGGTGGAATGTCTCCTCCTGTCCCACATTTACCTTTTGGGCCCTTGCAATATCACTTATGGAAAATTCCCTCAGCTTTATGGGATCTGATAGCTTGGAAAGGCCATATTTGGAATGATAGTATTACAAAAAGTAGTCAGCTGAGTTCTATAAAAAACGAGTCATTATATTACAGCCTGTGTCAGATTGCCCTTTTAAAATTATGATTGGTCACACAGCGTGTATAATTTATCTGGGTATTCCATCTCCTGTGTAAATTGTTCATTCTATACTTGTATTAATAACTCTGCTCCTTTTTCCAGAAAATATAGTATTTATATTCTTAAGGCTAGAATAGGTCTCTGGCTTCCAGTTCAAATACGCCAAAAGTGGCAAGACTCTCCAAGCATGATGCTTCTCCAATATACTATTGACAATCTTCTGAAAAGAACTAAATAAATGATTGGATTAATCATTGCAGCTACCTTGGGAATCATAGCTATAACTGCAACTGCTGCAACCTCTGGAGTCACACTTTAGCAAAGCATTCAGACTGTTAACTTTGTTAATAATTGGTATTCTAATTCATCAAAATTGTGGACCACCCAAAGATGGATAGATAGTGAAATTAATGCACTATTGACTGATTTGCAACAAGCAGTTATTATGCCAGGAGATCAAATTGTTAGTTTGCAACATCAAATTTCTATGAAATGTGATTGAAATACAACTGGATTTTGTGTTACTCTTATACAATATAATCATACTTATTTTCTCGGGGATAATGGTAAAAAACATCTGTTAAATCATGGTAACATGACTCAAAAATTATTAAAACTTCAACAGCACATTATTGATACTTTCCAAGAACAATTGCAAGTATTAAGTGGTTCTAATCTACAGGAAAGTATTGCAGATGAAAAAAGTAATCTGGACCCGATAAAGTGTAGCAGTGGTTCTACTGCTACACTTAAAATAATTGTATTATATTTGTTATTTGTGTTTTGTATAGTCTGGAGAAGAGCTACCCAAAAACATCAACGTGCTCAACAGCAATCAGCAGTCTTCTAATTAATGTTACAAAAGATGCAAGCTAAACAAAAAGGGGGAAATGTAGACCCCCTAGCAATAAACTCTGGTGTAGTTTAGTTTCTGCTTAAGTTTGATTTATGACCAAAACTAATCTACTAGGAAGAACAAAGTGTTGATTTATAGAATCTGGTGTGAGTTATGAACAGTGTGCAACAGGAGCTGCAAACAGTTCTTGTGATCCTTCTGGGCAAACCCAGACAAGGAACATACTGTGAAACTCATGTAACCAAATGACAACACAATAGGCACAGAAAAATCATATCTAGTTCATGGTTGGTTGATTCATTGAGAAAGTACGTTCAATGATTATTAATCAATGATTGTTTTACTGCTTGCTGTAACCTAATAAAGATGCAGGGGCACACTGACTTAGTGCTTAGTCTCCAGAGGAAATCTAAGCCCTCTGCATTAAACATCATTATGACTCGGTTTCTCATTTTCATGGTCCCCAACTGCAACAAGTATTATTCAGCCATAAGAAGGGAATAAATCCTACCATTTGCAACAACATGGATGGAGCTGGAGAGTATTATGCTTAGTGAAATAAGCTAGGCAGAGTAAGACAAGTACCAAATGATTTCACTCATCTGTGGAGCGTAACAGCAAAGCAAAACCTGAAGGAACAAAATAGCGTCAGACTCACAGAACCCAAGAATGGATAGTGGTTACCAAAGGGAAAGAGGGTGGGGTTGGTGGGTGAGAAGGGAGGGAGAAGGGGACTAAGGGGTATTATGATTAACACACATAATATGGGAACATGGGGAAGGCAATATAGCACAGAGAAGACAAGTAGTGACTCTTCAGCATCTTACTATGCTGATGGACAGTGATTGTAATGGGGTAGGTGGTGGGGTCTTGATAATAGGGGAGAATGTAGTAACCACAATGTTGCTCATGTGAAACCTTCATAAGATGGTATATCAATGATACCTTAATAAAAAAAAGAACACTTAACATGATTTATCTCTTAACAAGTTTTTAAGTATACAATCCCTTATTGCTAACTGTAGGTACCATGCATCTCTGGAACTTATTCCTCATGTATAACTAATTTTATATCCACTGAATAACAGCTCCCTATATCCCTCTTCTCCATTCCCTGGTATCATCATTCTATTGTCCCCTTATGTACTTTTGACAGTTTTAGATGCATCTTGAGAGGAATTTCTACCCAATCTCTGTAAGACCATTGAGATAATGACTCATTTTCCTTCTGAAATCTCTCTTTCCTTGGTTTTAGTAATAACACTATCCTTTCTCCTGTATCTGAATGTTCTTTCAATGGCTCCCTTTCCTCCTCCAACCTCCAAATCTGGATATTTCTCAACACCCAGTGTTTGTCCATCTTCCTTTCTTGTTTTCTATGTCTCTCACTTAATACTGTTTTCTATTTCTATGGCTAGTCACTTTTTGGCCTCAATGTAGGTACCTTCCATATTTCTTCTCATGTCTTCACCCACCTTCTGAGTTCCAAACCCACATTATCCAGGGGTCTGCTGGACAGCTCCACATGGATGTCCTGATATCAACTAAAATTCAACACATGCAAAACTGAATTCATCTTCTCACATTATACTATCCATTTAATGCAGTATCAATAAAACACTTAAATGAATTTTTAAGGGTAAGATTGGGGAAAGCTATGAATAAGCAATTCTATATTTCATCAAGAATATAGTCAATAGCTCTGTAACATCTTTCTATGTTCTCAGATACTAACTACAGTACTTGGGGTGAGGATTTAATAATGTACATAGCTGTTGAATCACTATATTGTATATCTGAAACCAATACAATATTGTATAATAACTATACATCAATTAGAAAATAAAGGAATAATATAAAGTTCATCAGTGTGCTACAAGAGCTAAGACAGGATCATCAGAGCCCTACCAGATATTTAGATGTTTTATAAAGCCACAGTTACGCATAATCAGATCAATGCAACATAATAAGAAATCCAGAATTTGACCCACATGCACATGTATACATATATGTGTGTATATACATATATACACATACATTTGCTAAGAAAAAATTACATTTAAACTCAATACTGGATTATTCAACAAAGAGTGTAGGGGCAACTGGTTACTATTTGAAAAAAATAAATCAGGTATTTTCCATACACATCTTAGAGCAAAATAAATTATAGGTGGAATAAACATCAAGGAGTAAAAATGAAACCATAAGGATTCAAGAAGCAAATATAGGGGTATGGTTACATTGCAGTACAAGGAATGACTTTGTAATTATAACTTCAAAGTTAGAAACCATTAAGGAAAGGACTGGTATGTTTGCCAACATAAAAATTGCAGACAAAAGTTTTAACATCAGAAAACTCCATAAGAAAATGTAAAAGGCAAAAAATAAACTGGAAAATATAATATTAATATCTTGGTTAATAAAATAAAAACAAACAAAATGGGCTAATGCAAGATTATATCACAGATGCAAAAATACCATATATTGTATGATTCAGTTTATGTGAAATGCCTCGGAAAGACAAATTTATATTTTCAGAAAGCAGATCAGTGGTTGCCTGGGTCCAGAGATAGGAGTGCAGTTTGCAAGGTGGCTCAAGAAAATTTTTTAAAGTGATGAAAGTATTCTAAAATTAGATTTTGTTGATGGTTGTGGTTGCACAACTTTATAACATTTATTTAAAACATGGAATTCTACATTTATAATGGATGGATTTATGATATGTAAATTACAGTGTGATAAAATTGTTTATTAAAAAACGTGTCAGAAGAGAATTGGTTCTATGCTTGAAATCGAATGAAACATACCTCTCATGGGCAAATGGTATAATTATATATTATTACTTGAATTCTTATTTAGTGACACACTGTGAAACACTCTAAGGATAATCCAGCCTAATTCCCTTGTTTTGCAGATCAGGAAACTTAAGTCCGATGAATTAAATGCTTTATTCAAAGTCATAATCATCTAGTTGAAGATCCAGGACTTGCATCCAGGTTGCTGACCACTAGCCTGGTATAATTACATTATACCATATTCTCTTTCATTACAAGGAACTTATAATGCTCTTACATGAATCCACTAGAATTCTAATAAAATAAAAACAATCATGGACTTAATTATAATTATGGTTTGTTGTAATAACAATTTCTAAAGTTTGGAAATCATTATAATGGTAGATGAAATGTTCCTCATTGTGGTGACTTGATGTGGAAACTGTTCAGGCAGAGGCATTAAAAATCAAAAAAGTAAAATACAACAAATGTTAGTGAGGATCTGTAGAAAAGGGAGCCCTTGTATACCATTGATGGGAATGTAAACTGGTATAGACATTATGGAAAACAGTATGGAAGTTCTTTAAAAAATTAGAAATGGAATTACCATATGACCCAGCAATTTCTCTTTTGGGTATGTACCCAAATGAAATGAAATCAGTACCTGAAAGGGTATCTGAACGCTCATGTTCATTGTAGCATCATTCACAGTAGTCAAGATATGGAAACAACTTGACTCCATCATCAGATTAATGGATATATAGATTGTGGTGAATACATATACAAGGGAATATTATTCAGACTTAAAAAACGAGATCCCGCTATTTGCAATGATGTGGACTAACCTGGAGGATGTTATGCTAATTAAAATAAGCCAGACACAGAAAGAAAAATACTGCATGATCTCACTTACATGCGGAATTAAAAAAAAAAAGTCAAACAGAAGTAGAGTAGAATAGTAGTTACTGAAGTGGGAAGATGAAGAAAATGGGGAGATATTGGTCAAAGGGTACAAAGTCGCAATTATGTAGGATGAATAAGTAAGGAGATCCAATGTACAGTCTGATGATTATAGTTAACAATACTATATCACATACTGGAAATTTTCTAAGAGTAGATTTCAGGTGCTTTCACCACACACATGAAACTGAACTATATAAAGAAATGAATGTGTTAATGGGCTTGACTGTAGTAATCATTTCACTATGTGTATGTATATTAAAACTTGTGCACATTAAATATATATAATTATTAAAAAATAGAATAAAAATAAATCTACTTCTTTTCAAATATTTGACCAAATATTTTGAGGATTTTAGGTCTGAAGTACAGTAAGCTGAAAAGCAAGAAAAATGCATCAAATTTACAAGAGTTATCAGTAGGAGATTCAACATATAAAATACCTTGAGAGCTTCCTTCAGACAAACAGATGGATACTTCATCATTTCTGTCATTATCCTCTCCTACTTCAGTTCCGTCCTCTCCTGGTGTGAGTGCAGACAAAGAACCAGACTCGGGCTGCTCAGAAAAATCAGCAGGGCCTCCTCTTGGAGGAGGAACTTCAATCCCCATTAAACGATATTTCCTTCTTCGATTCCCAATCCAAGTCTTTATAAAAGAAACAGAGGAGGAAGCTTTATAAACATAGGAAGCTTAGCAGTTCTGGATATTAAAATAATGAATGGATGCTACATAAATATGATTGAAAGAAATAGTTACTAAGAATAATGAAATTTTATTATTACTCAATATGCTAAAATTAAAATATTTTTTTATTTTATATATCTTATTAGCAGAAAGATATTTATCTAAATATTCAGTTTCAAACAACTGTCAGTCCATGGCAGAAGGCCTTTTTGTTTTCATTTTTGTTTTTGTTTCTTTCTGCAGAAAATAACCCAGCAAATATTTCAAATGAAGCAGGAATTGGTTCTTTTTTTAAAGGGACCAGGCATACAGTTACAGCCATAGGTCATATCCCATTTCCAATCTTGCTCTTCCTAGGTGAAAATGTGCCTTCTATTAATTTTCTTTGACTCCATAATAGTTACCTGCATATTTCAAGCATTCTAAAATTTAATCTTATTAGATTTAGAATTAATCTTTTTGTATTAAAATAGTTTTAGAGTAACAGGAAGTGGCAACAGTAGGTTTCCTTTACTCTGTTTCCTTCAATTTACATTTTACATAATTACAGTGCAATAACAAAAACAGGAAATTTATAATTTACAATATGCATGCACAGTTCTAAGTTCCTTTATTACACCATTCTTCTTCCCCTTCTTCCCACCATCCCCAACCCCTGGATACTACTAATCTGTTTCCCACTTCTGTAAGTGTAATTTTGAGAATATAAATATTATATAAATGAAGTGATGCAGCATGTGATGTTTTGAAATTGTTTTTTTTCATTCAGCATAGTTTTCTGATTATTTATTCAAGTTGCATGTACCAATAGTTCATTCCTTTTATCAATCAGTATTATTCCATGATACTTATGTACCATTTTTTTCCATTTTCTTTGCAATATTTGTTTAACCATTCACTTACTGAAGGACATATGGGTTGTTTCCAATTTTTAGCTATTACATATATGCTTCTTTGAGCAGTCATATACAGGTTTTTGGGTGATACAAGTTCTCATTTTTCTAGGATAAATGCCTAAGAGTGCAATTGCTGGGTCTTATGCTAATTATGTGCTTAGTTTTATAAGAAACTGCCAGATTGTTTCCAGAAAAGTACCACTTTACATCCCTACCAATGATGTATGAGAGATCCAGTTTCTTGGCATTCTTGTCAGCATTTGGTATTGTCAGGAATTCTTTTTAAAATTCTGGCTGTTCTCATTGGTGCATGTGATAGATCATCAGGTTCTTAATTTCTCCAATGGCTAGTGATGTTGAAAATATGTTCATATGTTTATTTACCATCCATATATTCTCTTCAGTGAAATGTCTCTTCATGTCTTTTGCTCATTTTCTAATTGTGTTTTTCTAATGTTGAGTTTGAGGAATCCTTATATATTCCAGATATGAGTTTTTGTCAGATATGTGGTTTTGCAAATATTTCTCTCATTCTATAGATTGCATTTTAATCATCCTGGTGTTGCAGAACAGAAGTTTTTAATTCTGATGAAGTCCAAGCTATTATTTTTTTCTTCTAAGGATTTTATGGTTTTAGTGCCATTTCAAAGATTTCCTCACCAACCCTTCTAGATCCTGAAGACTTTTCCCTATTATCTTCTAAAAGTGTTATAGTTTTATTTTTTACCTTTAAATCTATGGTCCATTTTGAGTTCATTTTTGTATAAGGTGTGAGATTTAGGTCAAAGTTCATTTATGTTTTCCTATAGATATCAAATTTTCGAACACTATTCTTTGAAAAGCTTCCTCCATTGAATTGTTATGGCATCTGTCAAAAATCAGCCAAGTTGACCACACTGTTGTAGGGCTATTTCTGGGTTCTCCATTCTGGTCCACTGTTCTATATGTTTTATCCTTCTGTAAATGCCACACAATCTAGATTAGTATTGCTATATAATAATTTTTGAAATTGTGTAGATAGATTTTTTTCACTTTTTTTTCCCAGGATTGTTTTAGCTATACTAGTGTATTTCCTTTGCAAATGAATTTTACAATTATCTTGTCTACATCAACAAAAAATCTTACTGGGACTTTTGTAGGCATTATGTTAAAACTGTAAATCAATTTGGAGAGAATTTACATTTTTACTATGTTGAATCTTCCAGTCCATGAACAAAGAATGTCTCTCCATTTATTTAGAACTTCATTGATTTCTTTCATTAAAGAAAACTACAAAGTGTTTTGTAGTTTTAGCATACAAATCCTGCAAATGCTTTGTTGGATTTACACTTAAGTATTTGATTTTTTGAATGACTAAAATAGTATTGTATCTTTACTTTCAGTTTCAATGTGTTCATTTTTACTATGTAGACACAGAATTGATTTTGGTATGATCTTGTATTCAGGGGCCTTGCTGAATTCATTTAATAGCTGTGGTCTATACAGCCACTAATGTGTGTCTTTTATTTCCTTTACTTGTTTTACTGAGTTGGCTAAAACTTCCAGTACTATATTGAATAAAGTGGTCAGAGTGGACATTATGTTTCTTTCTTGATAGTAGAGTGAGAATATTCTATTTTTCACCATTAAGTATGATGTTAGCTATAGGTTTTGGGCACTTGTAGATTCATATTGGGGGAAGCATTTAGTGATGAATGAAATTTTCTTAATAGTTACAGGGCAGTTCAAGTCATCTATTTCCTATTTGGTGAGTTGTGGTAGTTCTCACTTTTCAAAAAATTGATCCATTTCATCAAAATTGTTAAATTTGTGTGTGTAGAATTTTTGGTAGTATTCTCTTATCCTTTTCAAGTTTGCAAATTCTGTAGTGATATCCCTGATATCAGCGATATTCCTGATATTAGTAATTTGTGTCTTCTTTTTTCCTTGCCAGTATTGCTAGTGTTTGTCAATTTCACTGATTTTTTTTCAATGAACTCACTTATTTTTTCATTTTTTTAAATCTTTTTACCTTTTGTTCCCTTTCACCCCATGCCTCTGGTAACCAGCAATATACTCTCTGTAGCTATTAATTTTTAATTAATAGAATTTTTCTGGGACTAGTTTTAGGTTTGCTTAAAAAAATTAGGCAAAAACCACAGTTGCCATATACCTCTCACCCCCCAGCCAATTTCCTTTGCTTTTCTAAATGTCTTTCCAAAATTAATGAGGTGCATTTGTTACAAGTGATGAGCTAATACTGATAGAATTCACTCTTTGTGTTGTACAATATACAGATTTTTGAAAATATATAATAACATATCCACCATTACAATATCATATAGAATCATAGTTTCATAGCCCTAAAAATTCCCTGGGATCCACCTGTTCATCGCTCTTTCCCTCCACAATTCCCTGGAAACCACTGATCTTTTTCTTTTTCTCCAGTTTTTTTGCTTTTCCCAGACTGTCATATACTTGGAACCATTCACTATTTTTGTAGCCTTTTCAGATTGGCTTCTTTCACTTAGCAATATGCATTTGAGGATCTTCTTTATGTTTTCATGCTTGTGGCTCATTTCTTTTTACTGCTGAATATAATTCCATTGTCTGAGTGTAATTAAAAAAATTTTACAACTATTTTAATTTTTTGCAAGTATGAAAAACTTGCTATAAATATTGTATGCAGGTTTTTGGATGGACATAAGTTTTCATCTCATCTGGGTAAATGCCAAGCAGCAAAACTACTGGGTCAGATGTTAGGAGTTTCTTTAGCTTTCCAGGAAACTACCAAAATGTTTTCTTCTTCCAAAGTGTCTGTGCCACTTTGCATATCCACCAAGCAATGAATAAGAGGTCCTGTTGCTCCACATCCTCACCAGCATTTGGCATTTTCAGTGTTTTGGATTTTGATAATTCTAGTAGGTGTGTATTACATTGTGTATTCTAGTGTTTTATTATTATTTTAAATTGTATTTCCATAATAACATGGTATTTAACGTATTTTCATATGCTTATTTGTCATCTGTATATATTCTTTGGTGAGATGTCTGTTCCAATCTTTGTCTTTTTTTTATTAGGTTGTATGTTTTCTTATTGTTGATTTCTAAGGGTTCGTTGTACATTCTGGATAGCAGTCCTTTGTCTAATATGTGTTTTGCAAAAATTTTCTCCTAGTTTTGGTTTGTCTTTTAATTCTCTTGAGAACATCTCCTGCAGAAAATAAATTTAAAATTTTAATGACATCCAACTTATCATTTATATGTATTATTTTTTTAGTGTTGTATATAAAAAGCCATCAACAAACCCAAGGCCACTACAATTTCTCTTATGTTTTCTTTAGAAGCTTTATAGTTTGCATTTTACATTGAGGTTTATAATCCACTTTAAGTTAATTTTTGTGAAAGATATTAGGTCTATGTCTAGATTAATTTCTTTCATGTGGATGTCGAGATTCAGCATCAATTGGTAAGATAACTATCCTTATTCCATTGAATTGCCATTGTGCCTTAGTTAAATATTAATTGACTATATTTATGTGGGCCTGTTTCTGGGCTCTATTCTGTTTCACTGATCTACTTGTCTATTTATTCAGTCAATACCATACTGTCTTGATTAGTGTAGCTTTATACTAAGTTTTGAAGTTGGGTTGTGTCAGTCATCTTCTTCTCTTTTGAATTGCATGGGCTATTCTGCACCTTTGGAATTCCAGATAAACTTTAGAATTAGTTTGCCTATATCCACAAAATAACTTATTGAGGTTTTTATGAGGATTGCATTGAATCTAAAGATCAAGTTGGGAAGAAGTGACATCTTGGTAATATTGAGTTTTTCTAACCAGACACATGGAAAATCTCTCCATTTATTTAAATCTTCATTTCTTTCATCACAGCTTTGTAGATTTCCTCCTATAGATCCTGTACCTATTTTGTTAGGTTTACATCCAAGTATTTCATTTTTAGGGTGCTAATGTAAATGTTACTTTTTTCACTTTGATTGATTTGTGATTATACCTTTATTATTTCCTTTCATCTGTTTGCTTTGTGTTTATTTTGGTCCTCTTTTTCTAGTTTATTGAGGTGACAGCTTAGATTACTTATTTGAGATTTTCCTGTTTGCCACTGTATGATTTAGTATTATAAATTTCCTTCTCAGAACTATTTTACCTGCATCCTACAAATTATTATATATGTATTTTTTCCTTTCATGATGTACTATTTTTTTAGTTTGCTATCATTAATGTACAATTACATGAAACATTATGGTTACTAGACTCCCCCTATTATCAAGTCCCCACCACATACCCCATTACAGTCACTGTCCATCAGCCTAGTGAGATGCTATAGAATCACTAGTTGTCTTTGCTGTGTTATTCTGCCTTCCCCATGTGCCCGCCCTGTATTATATGTGCTATTCGTAATGCCCCTTTTTCCCCCTTATCCCTCCCTTCCCACCCATCTTTCCAATCCCTTACCCTTTGGTAACTGTTAGTCCATTCTTGGGTTCTGTGAGTCTGCTGCTGTTTTGTTCCTTCAGTTTTTTCTTTGCACTTATACTCCACAGATGAGTGAAATCATTTGGTACTTGTCTTTCTCTTCCTGGCTTATTTCACTGAGCATAATACCCTCTAGCTCCATCTATGTTGTTGCAAATGGTAGAATTTGTTTTCTTCTTATGGCTGAGCAGTATTCCATTGTATGTATGTACCACATCTTCTTTATCCATTCATCTACTGATGGACACTTAGGTTGTTTCCATTTCTCGGCTACTGTAAACAGTGCTACGATAAACACAAGGGTGCACGTCTTTTTCAAACCAGGCTCCTGCATTCTTAGGGTAAATTCCTAGGAGTGGAATTGCTGGGTCAAATGGTATTTTTATTTTTAGTTTTTGTGGAACCTCCCTACTGCTTTCCACAATGGTTGAACTAATTTACATTCCCACCAGCAGTGTAGGACGGTTCCCCTTTTTCCACATCCTCGCCAACATTTGTTGTTGTTTGTCTTTTGGATGTTGGCCATCCTAACTGGTGTGAGGTGATATCTCATTGTGGATTTAATTTGCATTTCCCTGATAATTGGGGATGTGGAGCATCTTTTCATGTCCCTATTGGCCATCTGAATTTCTTCTTTTGTGTCTGTTCAGATCCTCTGCTCATTTTTTAATTGGATTATTTGCTTTTTGTTTGTTGAGGTGTGTGAACTCTTTATATATTTTGCATATCAACCCTTTATCAGATATGTCATTTATGAATATATTCTTCTGTACTGTAGATGCCTTTTTGTTCTACTGATGGTGTCCTTTGCTGTAAAGAAGCTTTTTAGTTTGATATAGTCCCACTTGTTCATTTTTGCGAGCAGGTGCCAGCAGGCCAGGAGGAAGGCGCAGCAGGCTGTGTATCACAGTGGGGGGCCTTGGAGCTGAGTAGCCAGCCAGGGGGATGGAGCATCTGAAGCTTCTCAAAGTTCTCAACCTGCTGGGCAGAGTGAGCCCAGACAACCTTGACCACCTATCCCTTCTCCCTCTTAGGAAGCTCCATGCAAACCCTGCCCCTTCAGCAGCCCTTTCACTGCTAGGACACCTGTCAGATCGACCACCTTTCCTTTTTCCCAGAGCAGCCAGATGTGAATCCCTGTCCTCCACAAATGGCTGGAATCTTAGTCTCTCAGGCACTCTGCCTGTCAGAGCTCTTCAATCCCATCAACCTCCAGCGCACTACACAGTGTAAGTTTGTGCTCTAAAGCTGACTTCCAGGGCTGGGTGTTCAGCAGTTCTAGGCTTCCACCCTCTCCCCGCTGTTTCTCTTCTTCCTGCCAGTGAGCAGGGGGGATGGGGGGAAGGGCTTGGGATCAAGCTGGGGTATGTTACCCTGTGTCATTATGTCTGCTCTGTTTGTGAGGTCTATATGCAGTCTGGTGCTGCCTTCTTTCCTGTTGTTTTAGGGCTAGTTGTATTAACTATATTTTCACACTCTATGTAGTTTTGGGAGAAATTCTCTGCCTCACCTCTCACGCCACCCTCTTGAATCCTCAGTAATCCATGTTCTCTATATTTTTACTTTCACTACTCTGTAATGCTCTTTCTTCCTTTATATAGATCCTAGTTTCTGACTTACGTAATTTTCTTTGTCTTTGAAGGACTTCTTTGCAAGGCAGTTTTACTGCCAAAAATACTCCTAATTTTTGTTTCGATGAGAGTTTGTATCTCTTCTTCACTTTGGAAAGTTAATTACACCGAATACAGAATTATTTTTTGGTGTTTTTTTTCCTCATACTTTGAATATTTCACTTCACTTTATTCCTGCTTGCATGGTTTCTGAGGAGAAGACAGACATAATTTTTAATACTGCTTCTCTGTAGGAAAGATATATTTTTCCCTTTGATGTCTTTCAAGAGTTATTCATCTTTGATTTTCTATTTTCTGCAATTTGAGTATGATATGCCTATGTGTATTTTGTGTATATATATTTGCATTTATCCTGCTTTGTATTCTCTGAGATTCCTGGATCTGTGGTTTGATGTCTGACATTAATTTGAGTGAGCTTCTTAATCACTCTTGTTTCAAAATTCTATTGTTTCTTTCTTTTTCTTTTTTTCCTACTGGCATTCCCTTTTATGTACATGTTACACATTTGGGAGTTGTCCCACAGTTCTTTTATATTCCATTTTGATTTTTTTCCTCTTTGCTTCTCAGTTTTGGAAGTTTCTATTGACATATGCCAAGCTTAGAGATTCTTTCCATAGTCATATCCAGTCTACTAATCAGCCCAACAAAGTCATTCTTCATTTGTTACTGCGTTAATGTATAATGTTTCTGTTTGTTTCTTAATTAGAATTCCTATCTCTCTGCTTATATTACCCATCCGTTCTTGTATCTTTCTTATTTTTAAAATTAGATTCCAAGCATATTATAGTCATTTTAAGTTCCTGGTCTGTTAATTCCAACATCCCTGCCATAGCATAGTCATCTTCAGATGCTTGTTCTACCTCTTCAAACTGTGGTCTGATTTTGCTTTTTGCCTTTTAGTATACCTTGTAATTGTTTGTTGAAAGTCAAACATGATGTATTGGGTAAAAGGAACTCTAGTAAATAAACCTTTAGTTTGCATTAGTAAGGTGAGGGTTTTCATTCTATAGTCCTACAATTAGGTATCCGTATTTTAGTGAATCTGTGTACCTGGTCTGTGAACTTCACAAGTGCTTCTTTGCACCCCTCTCCCCTTTTGGTCAGAAAAAATGGCTAGAGAGAGGTGGAGTTAATTATTTTCCTTCCTCCAGATCAGTTAGGCTTTGATAAATCCCCAGTAGATCAGGCTCTGGTAAAGTAGTTTTTCTTTAGTGTAGGCCTTGTTAAGAAGAACAGAATGATCTGGTACATTTTACAATACAGATCTTCCTCAACTTACAATGAGACTACATCCCAATAAACCTATAATAAATTGAAAATAGCATAAATTGAAAATGCATTTATACACCGAATGTACAAAACATTAGAGCTTAGCCTAGCCTACCTTAAATATGCTCAGAGTACCTACATTAGCCTACAATTGAAAAAGTAATCTAATACAAAACCTGTTTTATAATAAAATGTGGAATATCTCATGTAATTTTTTGAATACTGTACTGAAAGTGAAAAACAGAATGGTTGTATGGGTAAAGAATGGCTAAATATATTGGTTGTTTACCCGAGGTTTGTGTGGCTAATGATATGGCAGCTCACTGCCAGTGTCCTGGAACATGAATATTGTACCACGTATCATTAGCCCAGAAGAAGATCAAAATGCAAAGCTCAAAGTACAATTTCTACTGAATGTGTATCACTTTTGTACCATGACTGTTGAACAATTCTAAATTGAACTATTATAAGTCAGGGACTGTCTGTAGTAACATTTCTCCTGCCCTTGCCAAGCCCAAAGGGATTTTTCTCCCATGTTCATGGGAAAACCTGATGGACCTCTTGTAGGTAAAACTCACAAAAGTGTAGGGGTTCCCCAGTTACTAGGCTCCCTGGAGATGTTAACTCTCAGACTTGTTGATGCTGAGCCTCCAGCAATTTCTCAATTATAGTTTAGGTTTTCCTACGTAAGTACTGATTCTCACAGAGGTTTCTGTTCCAGGAAGTTGTGTTTCTCTGTATCTGCCCTGACTCTCTCTCTAATTTAGGGACAATGTTTGTGAATCTAAGAGTTGTTGATTTTTCAGTTTGTTCAGCTTTTTGTTTGTTGTTAAGACAAAGTGACAACCCCAAGCTCCTAATATGTCAGAGTGAAAACAAAGCTCCCTGTGTTTTCTAATTTCCCTTGATATTGCCTCTTTTACCTGTGGATTATTTATATACTTGTTGTATAACTTCTAAGCATTTGGGGACTTTCCTATTCTCTTTCTGTTATTGATGACTACTTTGGTTCAACTGTGATCAGGAACATATGCTCTATTATTTCAATGTTTTCAATTTATTGAGATTTGTTTAATGGTCCAAGAAGTAGCTTGATATGTGTTCTATAAGCACTTGAAAAGAATATGTATGCTACTGTTGTTTGGTTGTGTGTTCTATAAATATCTATTAGACTCTGTTGATTGAAGGTGGGGTTTTTTTGGCATACAAAAATACATATGCATAATGTATACAAATTGATGAGTTTGGAGATAAGTGTACCACTGTGAAACCAGTGGTTTCCTTTATAAACCACTATAAAAATAATGCCATTATTATTATTTTGTGATAAGAACACTTACCATAAGATCTACCCCCTGCAAAATTGTACAATACAGAATTGTTGACTACAGGCACTGTACTGTGCAGTAAGTAGATATCTATGACTTATTCATCTTGTGTAACTGAAACTTTGTACACTTTGACTAATACCTCCCCATTTTCCTCTCCCTCATTTCTTGGCAACCACCATTCCATTCTCTGCTTCTATGAATTTAAATATTTATCTTCATTATAGAAGTGGCATCATACAGTATTTACTCTTTTGTTTCTGGTTTATTTTTTTTAGCCCAATACCACCAAGATCCATCTATATTGTTGCAAATGACAGGATTTCCTTCTTTTTAAATGCTGACTAATATTCTACTGTAGTTATATGCTACATTTTATTTACCCATTCATCCATTGATGGGCATTTAAGTTGCTTCCATGTATTAGGTGCTGTGTGTAAAGCAACTTTGAACTTGGGAGGGCAGACATCTCTCCAAGTTAGTGACTTAACATTCTTCAGATACATATCTTGTGGTGGGATTGCTGGATTATATGGTAGTTCTACTTTAACTTTTTGAAGAACCTTCGTGCAATTTTCCATAATGGCTGCACCAATTTACATTTCCATCAGCATTGTACAAGTGTTTTATTTTCTCCACATCTTCCCTAACACTTATCTTTTATTTCATTGATAGTAGTCATCTTAACAGGTATGAAGTTGTATCTTATCATGGTTTTGATTTACATTTTCCTGATGGTTAGTGATGTACAGAACTTTTTTATATGGTTGGCCATCTGTATATCTTCTTTGGAGAAATGTCTATTAAGTTCCTTTGCCCATTTTTAAATCAAGTTATTTGTTTATTTGCTATTGAGTTGTAAGAGTTTCTTACATAGTGTGGATATTAACCCTTTATTAGATAAATGGTTTGTAAATATTTCATGCATTCTGTAGTTTGCCTTTTAATTTTATTGATCATTTCCTTTGCTGTTCATAAACTTTTTAATTTGACTTAATCCCACTTGTCTAGTTTTCTTTTGTTGCCTGTGCTTTTAGTATCATATCCAAGAAATTGTTGCTAAGGACACTATACAGAAGATTTTCCCATATGATTTTTTCTATGAGTTTTATGGTTTCAGTTCTTCCTTTTAAGTCTTCAGTCCAGTTTGAGTTGATTTTTGTGTATGGTGTGACATAGGGTCCAATTTCATTCTTTTGCATGTAGGAATCTAGTTTTTCCAACATTTATTGAAAAGACTGTCCTTAACTCATTGCATATCCTTGGCCCCTTGTTAAAGATCAGTTGACAGCATATACATGGATATATTTCTGGGGTCTTTATTCTGTTCCATGTTTGAGGGTGTTTCTGAGTTCTTCTATGTCATTGATGATTTTCTGTATAATTGCGCTATAACTCATTGAGAAATGGGTGATGAAATCTTCAAATACAATTTTGGATTTCCCAATTTTGCCTTTCAGTTTATCAGTTGCTTCACATATTTTGCAGCTTTCTTATTTGGTGAACACATGTTTAGGCTTGCAATGTCTCTTTGGTAGATTGACCCTCTTATTATTTATAATGTTTTCCTTTGCTCCTGGCAATTTTCTTTGCTGTGAAGTCTACTTTGGAGTCTAATATGATAACAGTATGAAACAATATTCCAAACTGCTTTGTGTTTAAATGTATGTTACTGTATATGTGTATTGTTTGTGCTATACATAGACAATACAACTTTCTGTTAGACATTCATTCATCTGATAATATAACCACACCTCTTTTATTTTGTTTGCATACTATCCATTTTCTACCCTTTTAATTTCAATCTACATGTATTATTATATTTTCTTTTCTTGTAGACAGCACAGACTTGAGTCATTTTTAAAAATCCAGTTTGTTAATCTCTGTTTTTTGATTGGTTAATTCAGATCATTTAGATTTAATGCAATTATTGCTATGTTATGGCTTATGTATGTCATTTTATTATTTGCATTGTCTATTCTGACCCCACTAGCTGCATTCCTGCGAGTTATTTGAACATTTTTTTAATAATTTAATTTTGATTTACATATAGGTTTTCTATCTCTTTAGATAACATTTTTTAGTGCTTGCTCTGAGATATGTTTACATTACTTTCTTTCTATCATCTATCTTATGGCAGACTTCTACAAGGGGGTGGAAATCCAGATTCTCCTTTTGGCTTCTATTGACACCCAGTGGAAGAGGGGATTCTTTTTACTCTTGGGTGGATTGGGCTTCCAGTACTCTACTAGGTCTTCTCTAACACTGCCTCAATGAGTAGGGGTAGGGGGTCCTTATTAACTTTAGGTGGGTAGGAGTGAAAGTCCTTTACAGACATGGCAGGGAAAGAAGGGAGGAGGAAATTTTAATGCCCAGCTCTGCACTTTTTTCCTTTGATATCACTCTGTGAATCATTGGATTATCTAGTTTAGCCTGGTGAGAGCACAAGTCTAGGCTCTCCACTTGGCTTTTTGTGGTAGAGGTGGGGCTGTGGCTGCAGTATTTTTGGTGGTGTTTGACTAGAGTAGAGAGATTATTGTTTCAACCCTTTCTGTTTTGGTAAGCTGCCTTTTTTTCTGGTTCTCTGGCTGGAAAGAGATTTTTCTTGTATCTTTTTAGTTTGCACCATTGATGTTTCTTGCTCTCCAGCACCTACAATATCCAATCTGGGCTATATGAGGCAAAAAGAAAATTTAAGGAATTCACCACTGTCATTCCTTAGTTCCTGTGAACTCTAGCAAATGTAACTCATTTCCACTCCTCAGTCTTAGTGTTTTATATATAACGTTCTGGAAATTTAGCTGTACTTAATGGGAAGAACAAGGAATATACTGTCAATTCCCTCTTTTTGGAAGCCATAGTCTAAAACCAATTTTATTCCCATTTCTCATGCAATTTTTTAAAAAATCTCATTTTATATGACTAGAGTTTGTAACATTTATTGTTTTGCCATGCTAATCTACAAAGTAGAATTGCCAGGTGAACCTACAAAGTGCAAGAAGAATTCCTAAACTCGCTGTGTTCCCTTTTAGTATAGAAGTCATTAAATAGCATTTCATAATTTCAGCCCTAAATTTGGCTATGGTTCCTTCCTTTGCATATCCAGTAGAATTCCTTCTATACAATAAGTTCCACATAAATACAAAGCACTTTAGATATTCTCTAATATAGATAAAAATACATGAATGAAGTTAATTTTCTATTTAATAAACTTTTGGAAAAAAATGCAGGCCGAAAAAGAACAACTCAGTCAAATAACTAATTATTCTTTACATTTATTGGAGGGCATTTTCCCTTCAAACTTCGGAAATGTAGTACCTTGCATGTGTTAAGCATTCAATGATGATTGTTAGTCCTGAAACATATGGGTTGTTTTGTCGACTCTCAATTGAAAACTTGCCAGTACAAAAATGTATATTTATACATCAAACATTTGGTGAAGACCTAATACCCATCCTCCTTAAAATTTTCCAAAAGGTAGGATAGGAGGGAAGACTTACAAACTCATTCTATGAGGCCAACATCACTCTAAACCAAAAACAAGCAAAGACACAACAAAAAAAGAAAATTACAAACCAATATCACTGATGAACATAGATGCAAAAATACTCAACAAAATATTAACACACAAAATTCAAAAATACATCAAAAAGATCATCCATCATGATCAAGTAGGATTTATTCCAGGGATGCAAGGATGGTACAATATTAAAAAATCCATCAACATCGTACACCATGTCAACAAAAAGGACAAAAACCACATGATCATCTCCATAGATGCTGAAAAATCATTCGACAAAATTAAACATCCATCCATGATAAAACTCTCAACAGAATGGGTATAGAGGGCAAGTACCTCAACATAATAAAGGCCACATATGACCAACCCACAGCCAACATCATACTAAAGAGCAAGAAGCTGAAAGCTTTTCCTTTAAGATGGGGAATAACACAAGAATGCCCATTTTCCCCACTTTTATTCAACATAGTTCTGGAGGTCCTAGCCGTGGCAATCAGACAACAGAAAGAAATAAAAGGCATTCAGATTGGTAAGGAATAATTTAAAAAGTGTCACTGTTTGCAGATGACATGACATTAGGCATAAAAATCCCTAAGGAATTCTCCCCAAAACTACAAGAACTATCAGTTGAATTCAAAAAAGTTGCAGGATACAAAATTAATACATAGAAATCTGTTGCATTCCTATATACTAATGATGAACTGGCAGAAAGACAAATCAGGAAAACAATTCCATTCACAATTGCATCAAAAAGAATAAAATACCTCAAAATAAACCTAACCAAGAAGGGAAAAGACTACCTTGAAAACTATGACACTCATTAGAGAAATTAAAGAAGACACCAATAAATAGAAATACATTCCGTGCTCATGGACAGAAAGAATTAATATAGTCAAAATGGCCATCTTGCCTAAAGCAATCTACAGATTCAATGTAATCCCAGTCAAAAGACCAACAGCATTACTCAATGAACTATAGCAAATAGTTCTAAAATTCATATGGAAGCACAAAAGCCCTCAGTAGCCAAAGCAATCCTGAAAAGGAAGAATAAAGCTGGGGGGATTATGCTCACCAACTTTAAGCACTACTACAAAGCCATAGTAATCAGGACAATTTGGTACTGGCACAAGAATAGACTTATTGATCAATGGAGTAGAATTGAGAGCCCAGATATAAACCCAAGCATATATAGTCAATTAATATATGATAAAGGAGCCATGGACATACAATGGGGAAATGACAGCCTCTTCAACAACTGGTGTTGGCAAAACTGGACAGCTTCATGTGAGAGAATGAAAATGGATTGCTGTCTAACTCCATACACAAAAGTAAACTCAAAACTGATCAAAGACCTGAATGTAGGTCATGAAACCATAAAACTCTTAGAAGAAAACATAGACAAAAATCTTTTGATTATAATTATGAGCAACTTTTTCCTCAATGCATCTCCTTGGGCAAGGAAAACAAAAGCAAAAATGAACAAATGGGACTACATCAAAATGAAAATCTTCTTTACAGCAAAGGACACCATCAGCTGAACAAAAAGGCATTCTACAGCATGGGATAATATATTCATAAACATGTCCAACAAGGGGTTAACATCCAAAATATATAAAGAACTCACATGCCTCAACACACAAAAGCAAATAACCCAATTAAAAATTGGGCAGAGGATATAAGCAGACACTTCTCTGAAGAAGAAATTGAGATGGATAACAGACATATGAAAAGATGTTCTGCATAGATAAATATAAGGGATATGCAAATTAAAACCACAATGAGATATCACCTCATGCCAGTTAGGATGGCCAACATCGAAAAGACAGGGAACAACAAATCCAGGTGAGGATGTGGAGAAAGAGGAACACTGCTTCACTGATTGTGGTAAAGTAATATATTTCAACCATGGTGTAAATCAATATGAAGGTTACTCAAAAACTAAAACTAAAAATACCATTTGATTCAGGAATTCCACTCCCAAAAATATACACAAAGGAACATAGATCTCAGATTCAAAAGGACATATGCACCCCTATGTTTATCGCAGCACTGTTTACAATAGCCAAGATACAGAAGCAACCTAAGTGTCCATCAGTAGATGAATGGATAAAGAAGAGGTGGTACATATACACAATGGAATATTATTCAGCCATAAGAAAGAAACAAATCTTACTATTTGCAGCAAAATGGATGGAGCTGGAGGGTATTATGCTCAGTGAAATAAGCCAGGTTGAGAAGGACAAGTACTAAATAATTTCTTTCACTTGTGGAGTATAACAATGAAGTAAAACTGAAGGAACAAACATCAGCAGACTCTCAGACTCCAAGAAGGGACTAGTGGTTACAAAAGGGGAGGGGTGGCGGAGGGTAGGTGGGGAGGGAGGGAGAAGGGGATTGAAGGGTTTTATGATTGCTACACATGGTCTGTAGAGGGAATACAGTGTAGCACAGAGAAGACAAGTGGTGACTCTTTATAGCATCTTGCTGCACTGATGGACAGTGAATTCAATGGAGTATGGGGAGGGACTTGATGCTATGGGTGAATATCATCAGTACAATGTTTTTCATGTGAAGCCTTCATAAGAGTGTGTATCAGTGATACCTTAATAAAAAATAAAAAATGAAAACTATGCACATGTCATAGTAGTAAATCATATAAATACAAGAAATTTCTATTAAAACTAACATGGATTTTTAAAAATATCTAAATGGATTTCATGTTTTAAGAATATAGAATCCAAGTAATTGCCTGAATTTATATTTTCATTGAGTTTTTCAGTAGATATAAGATATGCCAAGGACCTATCCATTCCGTTAAATGTATAGTATGTGTGGGAAAACTTCTAAAAGGCAGCCCCAGTGAAGAAAGCCATTCAGCATAATCAATCAGGTAATTTTTAAAAACTTGAAGCCCTTTCTTTTCTGCCAAGACTTCTACCATGTTTTTCTGTTGATAATGTTGTACTTCTCTATGGATCACAATTGGAGCATTTCCCTGATGTGGTACCAGTCTCAGTGATCTTCCACCAGTGAGGCTAACCTCATATATGTCTTGGGTTTACAAAAAGAAGCTGACCTCCAATTCCTTTTACCTATGCTTTGCATCTGTGCTGAATAGTACTGATACCCTGTGAGAACAAAAAGACAAAGGAGCATTCTTTCCTTCCCCACTACCTTTGTTCTTCCTTTTTTGTAAATTATTTCATTTAGAATCTGTGTTTGTGTGCACGTGTGAAAGTAATTATTTAACATACGTTTTTGTTGAGGAATCACTGATATGAAATCTTATGTTGGCTTCAAATATATAACACAGTGGTTCAACAGTTACCCATGTTATTAGGCCCTCATCCCCTCTACTGCAGTCACTGTGTATCAATGTGGTGGGATGTTAGATTCATTAACTGTATTCCCCATGCTGTACTACCCACATAACATGGTTACTTTGAATTCATTAGCTTCGTCTTAATTTGTATTTCCTCCATACGAATATTATAAAACATAAATGAAATTGAAAAAAGAAATATATATATAAATTTCCTTAGCTTTGCTAACTTTCTCCAAAGGAGAAATACTAGTTTAAAGAATATAGCCCCGGGAGCCAACATGGCGGCATGAGTAGGACAGTGGGAATCTCTTCCCAAAAACATATATTTTTGAAAATACAACAAATACAACTAATCCTAAAAGAGAGACCAGAAGACACAGGATAACAGCCTGACTACATCCACACATGCGAGAGCCGAGAGCCTGGTGGAAGGGGTAAGGTACAACCCCCGTCCCGGCGGGACCCGAGTACAACTCTCCCCAGCTCCCAGCAGCAGGGAGAGGGAGCCCAGGACAGCTAAACACCCAGCCCCAGCCACCCGCACCAGACGCAGTCAGAGTGCATGCGTGGATGGCTGGAAACTAGGGAAACAGGGCAGCAAGACGTCTGAGTGGGTGCCGAAGCTGATGCCCCTGGGACAAAGAAAAGCCAGTGCTTTTTGAAAGTCTTAAAGGGACAGGGATTTAACAGCTAGACGGAAACAACACAGGTCACAGCCCAGTGGCTGGAAATTACAGGGAAAACCGGGTGCACTAACCCCCTGGGCAATATCTCTGAGACCCCTCACGGAGGTAAACAGCCAAACAGCCCAATCCCTGTCCATTACTCTCCAGGTGCTTCGAAAACAGAGAAACAGCCTAAGGCAAAACGTCCACAGAAATGAAAATTCCTACACTTCAGCCAGGCAAGACACAAAGACCCAGCCTACACGCAATTACCCAACACAAGCCACTAGGGGTCGCAGTTGTCCCAGTAAAGAAAGGCCAGTAGTAAGTGAAAAGTTTTGGCCTCCCAGCTGACAGTCAACAGCACCTGTCAACATGAAAAGGCAAAAAAATATGATCCAGACAAGACTAACCCAGACAGCTTCGGCATCTGCTACATCTTCCCCTGAGAAGGAACCTGGGGAGATAGATTTAGCCAGTCTTCCTGAAAAAGAATTCAAAACAAAAGTCATAACCATGCTGATGGACTTGCAGAGAAATATGCAAGAACTAAGGAAGGAGAATACAGAAATAAAACAAGCTCTGGAAGGACTTCAAAACAGAATGGAAGAGATGCAAGAGACCATTAATGGACTAGAAAACAGAGAACAGGAACCCAGAGAAGCGGATGCAGAGAGAGATAAAAGGATCTCCAGGAATGAAAGAATTTTAAGAGAGCTGAGTGACCAATCACAAAGGAACAATATACACATTATAGGGATACCAGAAGAAGTAGAGAGAGAAAAAGGGATAGAAAGTGTCTTTGAAGAAATAATTGCTGAAAATTTCCCCAAACTATGGGAAGAAATGGTCTATCAGACCACAGAGGTACAAAGAACTCCCATGACAAGGTATCCAAGGAGGGCAACACCAAGACACATAATAATCAGAATGGCAAAGATCAAAGACAAGGACAAAGTATTAAAGGCAGCCAGAGAGAAAAAAAAGGTTACCTACAAAGAAAAACCCATCAGGCAATCATCAGACTTCTCAACAGAAACCCTACAGGCCAGAAGAGAACAGCATGATATACTTAATGTAATGAAACAGAAGGTACTCGAACCAAGACTACTGTATCCAGCACGAATATCATTTAAATATGAAGGAGGGATTAAACAATTCCCAGACAAGCAAAAGTTGAGGGAATTTGCCTCCCACAAACCACCTCTTCATGGCATCCTACAGGGACTGCTCTAGATGGGAGCACTCCTAAAAAGAGCACAGAACAAAACACCCAACATATGAAGAAGGGAGGAGGAGGAATAAGAAGGGAGAGAAATAAAGAATCATCAGACCGTGTTTATAATAGCTCAACAAGCGAGTTAAATTAGACAGTAAGATAGTAAAGAAGCTAACCCTGAACCTTTGGTAACTACAAACTTAAAGCCTGCAATGGAAATAAGTACATACCTTTCAATAATCACACTAAATGTAAATGGACTGAATGCACCAATCAAAAGACACAGAGAAATAGAAAGGATAAAAAAGCAAGATCCATCCATATGCTGCTTAAAAGAGATTCACGTCAATCCCAAAGACATGCACAGACTTAAAGTCCAGGGATGGAAAAAGATATTTCATGCAAACAACAGAGAGAAGAAAGCAGGTGTTGCAATTCTGGTATCAGATAAAACAGACTTCAAAATAAAGAAAGTAACAAAAGACAAAGAAGGACATTACATAATGATAAAGGGCTCAGTCCAACAAGAGGATATAACCATTATAAATATATATGCACCCAATACAGGAGCACCAACATACCTGAAACAAATATTAACAGAACTAAAGGAGGAAATAGAATGCAATGCATTCATTCTAGGAGACTTCAACACACAACACACTCCAAAGGACAGATCCAACAGACAGAAAATAAGTAAGGACACAGAGGCACTGAACAACACACTAGAACAGATGGGCCTAATAGACATCTATAGAACTCTACATCCAAAAGCAACAGGATACACATTCTTCTCAAGTGCACATGGAATATTCCGCAGAATAGACCACATACTAGGCAACAAAAAGAGCCTCAGTAAATTCCAAAAGATTGAAATCCTACCAACCAACTTTTCAGACAACAAAGGCATAAAACTAGAAATAAACTGTACAAAGAAAGCAAAAAGGTTTACAAACACATGGAAGCTTAACAACACGCTCCTAAATAATCAATGGATCAATGAACAAATCAATATGGACATCCAGAAATATATGGAAACAAACGACAACAACAACACTAAGCCCCAACTTCTGTGGACACAGCAAAAGCAGTCTTAAGAGGAAAGTTTATAGCAATCCAAGCATATTTAAAAAAAGGAAGAACAATCCCAAATGAATGGTCTAATGTCACAATTATCGAAATTGGAAAAAGAAGAACAAATGAGGCCTAAGGTCAGCAGAAGGAGGGACATAATAAAGATCAGAGAAGAAATAAATAAAATTGAGAAGAATAAAACAATAGCAAAAATCAATGAAACCAAGAGCTGGTTCTTCGAGAAAATAAAAAAAATTGATAAGCCTCTAGCCAGACTTATTAAGAGGAAAAGAGAGACAACATAAATCAACAGTATCAGAAACGAGAAAGGAAAAATCACGAAGGACCCCACAGAAATACAAAGAATTATTAGAGAATACTATGAAAACCTATATGGTAACAAGCTGGGAAACCTAGGGGAAATGGACAACTTCCTTGAAAAATACAACCTTCCAAGACTGACCCAGAAAAAAACAGAAAATCTAAACAGACCAATTACCAGCAACAAAATTGAAGCGGTAATCAAAAAACTACCAAAGAAAAAAAAAGCCGTGCCAGATGGTTTTACCTCAGAATTTTATCAGACATACAGGGAAGACATAGTACCCATTCTCCTTAAAGTTTTGCAAAAAATAGACGAGGAGGGTATACTCCCAAACTCATTCTATGAAGCCAACATCACCCTAATACCAAAACCAGGCAAAGACCCCACCAAAAAAGAAAACTACAGACCAATATCACTGATGAACGTAGATGCAAAAATACTCAACAAAATATTAGCAAACCGAATTCAAAAATACATCAAAAGGATCGTACACCATGACCAAGTGGGATTCATCTCAGGGATGGAAGGATGGCACAACATTCGAAAGTCCATCAACATCATCCACCACATCAACAAAAAGAAAGACAAAAACCACATGATCATCTCCATAGATGCTGAAAAAGCATGTGACAAAGTTCAACATCCATTCATGATAAAAACTCTCAGCAAAATGGGAATAGAGGGCATGTACCTCAACATAATAAAGGCCATCTATGAAAAATCCACAGCCAACATTATATTGAACAGTGAGAAGCTGAAAGCTTTTCCTCTGAGTTCGGGAACTAGACAGGGATGCCCACTCTCCCCACTGTTCTTTAACATAGTACTGGAAGTCCTAGCCATGGCAATCAGACAAAACAAAAAAAATACAAAGATTCCAGATTTTTAAAGAAGAAGTTAAACTGTCATTATTTGCAGATGACATGACACTGTATATAAAAAACCCTAAAGACAACACCCCAAAACTACTAGAACTGATATCGGAATACAGCAAAGTTGCAGGACACAAAATCAACACACAGAAATCTGTGGCTTTCCTATACACTAACAATGAACCAACAGAAAGAGAAATCAGGAAAACAACTCCATTCACAATTGCATTAAAAAAAATGAAATACCTAGAAATAAACCTAACCAAAGAAGTGAAAGACTTATACTCTGAAAACTACAAGACCTCTTAAGAGAAATTAAAGGGGACACTAACAGATGGAAACTCATCCCATGCTCGTGGCTAGGAAGAATTAATGTCATCAAAATGGCCATCCTACCCAAAGGAATATACAGATTTGATGCAATCCCTATGAAACTACCAGGAACATTCTTCAATGAACTAGAACAAATAATTCAAAAATTCATATGGAACCACCAAAGACCCTGAATAGTTAAAGCAGTACTGAGAAAGAAGTATAAAGTAGGGGGGATCTCACTCCCCAACTTCAAGCTCTACTATAAAGCCATAGTAATCAAGACAATTTGGTACTGGCACAAGAACAGAGCCACAGACCAATGGAACAGACTAGAGAATCCAGACATTAACCCAGACATATATGGTCAATTAATATTTGATAAAGGAGCCATGGACATACAATGGCGAAATGACAGTCTCTTCAACAGATGGTGCTGGCAAAACTAGACAGCTACATGTAGGAGAATGAAACTGGACCATTGTCTAACCCCATATACAAAAGTAAACTCAAAATGGATCAAAGACCTGAATGTGAGTCATCAAACCATTAAACTCTTGGAAAAAAACATAGGAAAAATCTTCTTAGAAATAAACATGAGTGACCTCTTCTTGAATATATCACCACGAGCAAGGAAAACAACAGCAAAAATGAACAAGTGGGACTATAATAAGCTGAAAAGCTTCTGTACAGCAAAAGACACCATCAATAGAACAAAAAGGAACCCTACAGTATGGGAGAATATATTTGAAAATGACAGATCCAATAAAGGCTTGACATCTAGAATATATAAAAAGCTCACACGCCTCAACAAACAAAAAATAAATAACCCAATTAAAAAATGGGCAGAGGAACTGAACAGACAGTTCTCCAAAAAAGAAATACAGATGGCCAACAGAGACATGAAAAGATGCTCCACATCACTAATTATCAGAGAAATGCAAATTAAAACTGCAATGTGGTATCTCCTCACGCCCGTAAGGATTGCTGCCATCCAAAAGACAAACAACAACAAATCTTGGCGAGGCTGTGGAGAAAGGTGAACCCTCCTACACTGCTGGTGGGAATGTAAATTAGTTCAACCATTGGGGAAAGCAGTATGGAGGTACATCAAAATGCTCAAAACAGACTTACCATTTGACCCAGGATTTGCACTCCTAGGAATTTACCCTAAGAATGCAGCAATCAAGTATGAGAAAGACCAATGCACACCTATGTTTATTGCAGCACTATTTACAATAGCCAAGAATTGGAAGCTACCTAAATGTCCATCGATAGATGAATGGATAAAGAAGATTTGGTACATATACACAATGGAATACTACTCAGCCATAAGAAAAGGGCAAATCCTACCATTTGCAGCAACATGGATGGAGCTGGAGGGTATTATGCTCAGTGAAACAAGCCAAGCAGAGAAAGAGAAATACCAAATGATTTCACTCATCTGTGGAGTATAAGAACAAAGGAAAAACTGAAGGAACAAAACAGCAGCAGAATCATAGAACTCAAGAGAGGACTAAAAGGTACCAAAGGGAAAGGGACTGGGGAGGATGGGTGGGTAAGGAGGTATAAGTGGGGGGAGAAAAAGTAGGGTATTACGATTAGCATGCATGGGGGGTGGGAGAAAGGGGAGGGCTATACAACACCGAGATGACAAGTAGTGATTCTACAACATTTTGCTATGCTGATGGACAGTGACTGTAAAGGGGTATATAGGGGGGACCTGGTATAGGGGAGAGCCTAGGAAACAAAATATTCGTCATGTAAGTGTAGATTCCTGATAAAAAAAAAAAGCAGTTCCTGTGTGGTGACCTCCAATGAGTTCTACACAATGATATACAGGGCATATAAAAGTGTAGGCAATGTGTCTGTTTGTGTTTATACAGAGGATCAAAGCCTAATTTGGCTTCCCCGAAAATGAACTAAGTTATGATATGAAAAAGAACTTACAGCATCAGCACTCTCGGGAAGACTCATGCCAGAAGATGATCATCAAAAAACCTCAACAAAGATCCAGGCGATGCTACAGGTGTAGATGCACTCATCCCACCAGTTCCTGGACTTGCCATGGGAATGAAGAAGGAGATATCTAAGCTGTCCTGTGCATATAGTAAAACAACAAATTTGACTGAATCTATACTGTTGGAACTCAAACAAGAATTAGGAGAACTGCAAATTGTAGCTCTCCAAAATCTTACAACTACAGACTATTTACTGTTAAAAGAACATATGGAATGTGAACAGTCCCCAGGAATGGGTTATTTTAATTTGTCTGATTTCTCTCAGACTGTTCAAGTTTAGTTGGACAATATCCACCGTATCATAGATAAGTTTTCACAAATGCCTAAGGTGCCTAACTGGTTTTCTTGGTTTCACTGGAGATGGCTGGTAATTACAGTTATGCTTTGGTTATGTAACTGTACTCCTATTATGTTAATGTGTGTGCGCAATTTAATTAGCAGTTTAAAACCTATACATGCTGAAGTTACTCTACAAGAAGATATGTCAAAGAAATAATCAATCTTCCCATGTTTTCTTCCGCCTGCTACTGCTGTAGCTTTTCTTCTTCCTTCCTAACTACAACCCTTAAATAGAATTCGTGCCTCATATAGAATTTACCGTGTATCATAATTCTTCCAAGTGGTAAAGACACCTCAAGACAAATGCTGGGCATAGAAGCCACAGGGCATAAATATGCAAAGAAGTAAAAAGCTAACCTTTTCAAACAATAAGGCTTCTCTCTCACTTACCAACTTAACATTTCCCTGTATGGCCCCGGAAGATGACTGGTTAGCCAGAGACGGGTAAGATTCCTCAAGGGAGGAACAACCTAAGACAGGCACAGTCGCACGGGGGCCATCAGGTGAGAAAAAGGGGGATCAACAGAGGTGAGGCTTAGAACCCCCCCCCCCCGTTCTGAGAGAAATCTTCTGCATATGTGGATGTTTTATTGCCCTGGTCTAGCTTGGATTAACACATAGTCTACAGGCACACACCTGATCATCTACATTTGCTCTCTTACAACACTAAACTATGTTTTCTTGTATCTACCTACCACTTCAGCATTTTATTAAAAATAATAATAATAAAGAGAAATGTGGTATCCACATATAAATCAAGTATAAAAATCAAATGAGTATTCATATTTGAACTGACAGTTTATAGTTCATAATGCGTAAGCAAAACCGAAATCTTCTGTGGTGACTGCCCTTGTAATGTTCACCATGTAACTTATTCACTATGTAAGAATTTGTTCTCCATGTAAGAACTTGTTCGTTATGCTTCAGAAGATTGGAGACTGATGAAAATAAGGCTTGGGGTGGATTAATGATTGTGCATTGAGCATTGACCCCCCTATACAGAATTTTATTGTTGTTAACAATCATTTGATCAATAAATATGAGAGATGCCCTCACAAAAAAAATATATATATACTCACTTCCAATTGTAAAATAAATAAGTAACCGGGATGTAATATATAGCATAAGGAATATAGTCAAAATATTGTAACAACTTGGTATGGTGGTAGCTGGTACCTAGAATTATCATGTATATAAATGTTGAATCACTGTGTTGTACACCTGAAACTAATGAAATACTGTGTGTCAACTACCCTTCAATAAAAAATAATCTAAAAAAAAAAGAATATAGCTCCATTTTAATCTCCTATTCCATGGTCTCACTGAGAATGAACTGCTAGAATTCAGAAGAGTGAAGTAGTGCAACATTTTACTAAAGTTCTATTAAATTATCAGGTACTTTCTCTATTTCCTATGTGTGAATACTAATCCTTATAAAATTATAATTGCAGACGCTTCTCTTTTCTTAGCTACTTCTGCTTGTGAAAATGTGTGTGCACAGAAGAAGGAAGATACCACTTTCCTTAGGATGTTTCTCATTTCTTTTAGGTCATAAAATATTTGAAATAGAAAAGAAACAGTAAGCAGAAACCAATTACTATTCATCTTCAACTTCTTTTACACCCTTCTTGGGATAAATGAGTGATCGTAGAATGTCCAATGATGAAGGTAAAATATGTGATGCAAACATTCAGATTATGTGAGATTTTAGTGTATACAAAAGGAAAAACAGTTCCTCTCTGTATAGTCTTAAAACTGCAAAGTGCTGGGGAAATGATTCAAAATACAGATACAATGCTAATGGGTTTATACACTTTCAAAGAGTCACAGAAGGGGCATGATTAAAGATGGCGGGGTGAGAAGTGAGACAGAAACCTCCTCCCCAAACCTCATATAATATGAAAATATTGCTGGGAAAAACAGCATACCTGAAGGAAATGGGTAAAGTACCAAAGCCATGATCCAAAGGGACCCAAGTCACACTCAGGCTCAGAGGAGGAAGGAAGAGAAATGGAGTGAGGAAAGGGTCGAGGGCTAGGACTGCTCAACACCTAGGCCTGAAGGTCTGCTCTGGGAGCATGAAACAACACTACATGGTGCTCTGGAGATTAGTGGGGTTGGAAAGCTAAGATAGGCAGAATACTTGGAGAGACTGATTTCCAGCCACTTGTGGAAAACATGTATTCACAACTGGCAGCTCTGGGACAAAAGAAAGGCAGGCAGTCTGAGAGACTTCCTAACAGTGAGAGGGCTGCTAAAGGGTAAAGGATTGCAGAGCTTTCAGATCAGGAGAAAGGACAAGCAGACAAAATTCTCTGGGCACACTCTACCCAGCAGGTTGGAAACTTTCATGAGCTTCAGGTGTTCCATGCCCCTGGCTGACTACACAGCTATAAGGACACCCACCATGATACACAGCCTGCTGCACCTTCCTCCTGGCTGGCACAAACTCACATACTGGCTGACCCCACCAATGTGCCAGTCTAGCCAGAGGGTGGCTCTGCCTATGGCAGCTACAAGTGCAAAGCATAGAGTCTCCTCCTTGCATGCTCTGCCCACTGACCCTGGAAGTGGAGACATTCACTGCATCTGGGAAGCAGAAAAGAGCTCTTTCATCCTGACAGGCACCTAACCTACAACTCCTGTCCTCGCTCCAGGAGCTAAGCAGCTCCAGAGAGTAGAGATTCTGGGCACTAGAGGGCGCCACCTACAAATATGAAATGTCAAAGGAACCTGGTTCAACCCCAAATCCCACAAACTCCAGAAAGAGGGCCAAGTGAAACTGAACTCATCATTATTCCTGAAAGAGATTTCAAAATAATCATAAACATGCTCACAGAGCTACAGAAAAATATTCAAGAACTCAGGGAGGAATGCAAGAGTGAGATACAAATGTTGAAGAATACATTATCTGAAATGAAACATAAAATGGAGGTATTTAAAAGCAGATTAGTTGAAATAGAGGAGACAGTAAATTAAGTAGAAATTAGAGAACAGGAAAATAAAGAAGGTGAGGCACAGAGAGAAAAATAGAACTCAAGGAATGAAAGAATATTGAGAGAACTGTGTGACCCATTCAAATGGAACAATATTCTCATTATAGGGGTAGCTGAAGAAGAAGGAGAGAGTAAAAGGTATAGAAAGTGTCTTTAAGGTGGTAATTGCTGAGAACTTCCCCATCCTTGGGGAAGAGATATTCTACCAGGCCATGGAGGTACATAGACCACCCAACACATGGGACCCAAGGAAGACAACACCAATACATATAATAATTAAATGGCAAAGAACAAGGATAAAGAGAGAGGATTAAAAGCAGCCAGAGAGAGAAAGAAGATCACAAACAAAGGAAAACCTATTAGGTTATCATCAGATTTCTCAACAGAAACCTTACAGGCTAGAAGGGAGTGGCATGATATATTTAATGCAATAAAGGAGAAGGGCTTCAAACCAAGAACACTTTACCTGGCAAGATTATCATGTAAATTTGAAGGAAGGATTAAACAATTTCCAGATAAACAAAAGCTGAGACAATTTACCTCCCACAAACTGTCTCTACAGTGTATTTTGGAAGGACTGTTATAGTCGGAAGTGTTCCTAAGGCTAAAAAGCTGTCACCAGAGGAAATAAAAACACAGTAAAAAAGCAGACTTATTAATTACTAAGCAGATGCAAAATCAAACCAACTACACCCAAAGTCAGCCAGGGATAGACAAAGAATACAGAATATGGTACCTAATATATAAAGAATGGAGGAGGAAGATAAAGGAGGGAAAAAGAAACCTTAAAATTATGTTTGTAATAGCACAGTAAGTGAGTTAAGTTAGACTGTTAGAGAGTAATGAAGTTACCCTTGAACCATTGGTAAATATGAATCTAAAGCCTGAAATGGCAATAAATACATACCTACTGATATTCACCCTAAAAGTATATAGTCTGAAGGCACCAATCAAAAGACATAAAGTCACTGAATGGATAAAAAAACAAGACTTGTCTATATGCCCCCTATAAGAGATGCAGTACAAACCCAAAAACATACTCAGACTAAAAGTGAATGGATAGAAAAAGATATTTCATGCAAATAGGGAGAAAAAGAGGAGCTGCAATACTTGTAGCAGATAAAATTGACTTAAAACAAAGAAAGTAACAAGAGAAAAAGGACATTACATAACGATAAAGAGGGCAGTCCAGCAAGAGGATATAACCATTACAAATATCAATGCATCCAACATAGGAGTACCTACAAATGTGAAACATATAGAAACAAAATTAAAGGGGGAAATACAATGCAATGCATTCATTTCAAGAGACTTTGATATACACAAGAGACACAAAGTAAGTAAGGAGACAGAGGCACTGAACAACACATTAGAACAGATGGACCTAACAGACATCAACAGAACACTCCACCCAAAAACAGCAGGATACACATTTCTTCTCAATTGCACATGGAACATTTTCTAGAATAAATCATACATTAGGTCACAAAAAGAGTCTCAGTAAATTTGAAAAGATTGAAATTGCACCAGCCAGCTTCTCATACCCCAAAGTATGAAACTAGAAATGAATTACACAAAGAAAATGAAAAAGCCCACAAACACATGGAGACTTAACAACATGCTTCTAAACAACCAATGGATAAATTACCAAATAAAAACAGAGATCAAACACTATATGGTGACAAATGACAGCAGTAATTCAACACCACAAAATCTGTGAAACAGAAAAGGATATGCTAAGAGGGAAGTATATTGCAATAAAGGTCTACCTCAGGAAATAAGAACAATCCCATATGAAAAGTCTAAACTCACAGTTAATGAAACTAGAGAAGAAGAAGAAATGAGGCCCCATGTCAGTAGAAGGAGGGGCATAATAAAGATTAGAGCAGAAATAAATAAAATTAGGTTGAATAAAAGAGTAGAAAGAATCAATGAAAGCAAGAGCTGGTTCTTCAAGAAAATAAACACAATAGATTAACCCCTAGCCAGACTAATCAAGAAAAACATGTCTACACACATAAACAGAATCACAAATGAGAAAGAAAAAATCACTACAGGTACCACAGAAATACAAAGAATTATTAGAGAATACAATGAAAAATTATATGCTAACAACTAAATCACCTAGAAGAAATGGACAACTTTCTAGAAAAATACAACCTTCCAAAACTGAATCAGGAATAAACAGAAAAGCTGAACTGACCAGTTACCAGCAATGATATTGAATTTGGTAATAAAAAACTATGTAAGAACATAATGCCTGTACCAGATGGCTTCACTGCTGAATTTTATCAAACATTTACTCAATAATTAGTACCCATCCTCCTTGAAGTTTTCCAAAAAGTAGAAGGGGAAATACTTCCAAACACATTCTATGAGGCAAGCATCACTCTAGTAAAAAAACTAGACAAATACACCACAAAAAAAGAAAATTACAGACGAATATCCCTGATGAACATAGATGCAAAAATACTTAACAAAATATTAGCAAACCGAATTCAAAAATACATCAAAAAAGTCATCCACCATGATCAAGTGGGATTTATTCCAGGGATGCAAGGATGGTACATTAGAAAATCCATCAGCATAACCACATCAACAAAAAAGATAGAAACCACATAATCATCTCTGTAGATGCTGAAAAATCATTCGACAAATTCAACACCCATTCATGATAAAAACTCAACAATATGGGTATAGAGGGCAAGTCCCTCAACATAAGAAAGGCCATATATGACAAACCAACAGCCAAAATCATACTTAACAAAGAGAAGCTGAAAGCTTTTCCTTTAAGATCAGGAAAAAGAGAAGGATGCCCACTCTCCCCACTTTTATTCAACATAGTACTCTAGGTCCTAGCCATGGCAATCAGGCAACACAAAGAAATAGAAGGCATCCAGATTGTTAAGGAAGAAGTTAAACTGTCACTGTTTGCATATGATATCATATTGTAAATAAATCCCTAAAAAAATCCACCCCAAAACTAGTAGACCTAATAACTGAATTCAGCAAATTTGAAGGATACAAAATTAATACACAGAAATCTGTTGTATTTCTATATACTAATGATGAACTAGTACAAACAGAAATCAGGAAAACAATTCCATTCACAATTGCATCAAAAAGAATAAAATACCTAGGAATAAATCTAACTAAGGAGGTGAAAAACCTATATCCTTCAAACTACAAGACACTCATGAGAGAAATTAAAGAAGATACCAATATATGGCAATACATCCCGTGCTCATGGATAGGAAGAATTAATATTGTCAAAATGGCCATCTTGCCTAAAGCAATCTACAGATTCAATGCAATCCCTATCAAAACACCAATGGCATTATTTAGCGAAGTATAGCAAGTAGTTCTAAAATTCTTATGGAAACACAAAAGATTAGCCAAAGCAATTCTGGGAAGGAAGAACTAAGCTGGAGGAATTATGCTCCACAACTTCAAGCCCTACCACAAAGCCACAGTAATCAAGACAATTTGGTACTGGCACAAGAATAGACTTATTGATCAATGGAGTAGAATTGAGAGCCCAGATATAAACCCAAGCATATATAGTCAATTAATATATGATAAAGGAGCCATGGACACACAATGGGGAAATGACAGCCTCTTCAACAGCTGGTGGCAAAACTGGACAGCTACATGCAAGAGAATGAAACTGGATCATTGTCTAACTCCAACACAAAAGTAAACTCAAAACTGATCAAAGACCTGAATGTATGTCATGAAACCATAAAACTCTTGGAAGAACACATAGGCAAAAATCTCTTGAATATAAACATGAATCACTTTTTCCTCAATGCATCTCCTTGGGCAATGGAAACAAAAGCAAAAATGAACACATGGAACTACATCAAACCAGCTCTTCTGTACAGGAAAAGACACCATCACCAGAACAAAAAGGCATCCTACAGTATTGGAGAATATACTTGTAAAGAAAATTTCCAACAAGGGGTTAATATCCAAAATATAAAAAGAACTCACCCACCTCAACAGCCAAGAGCAAATAACCTAATTTAAAAATAGGCGGAGTATATGAACCGACAATTCTCCAAAGAAAATATTCGAGTGGCCAACAGGCACATAAAAGATGCTCCACATCCCTCATCATCAGAGAAATGCAAATTAAAACAACATTGTGATATCACCTTACACCAGTTAAGATGGCCAACATCCAAAAGACAAACAACAGCAAATGCTGTCAAGGATGTGCAGGAAGGGGAACCCTCCTACACTGCTGGTGGGAATGTAAATTAGTTCAATCATTGTGAAAAGCAGTATAAAGGTTCCTCAAAAAACTAAAAATTGAAATACCATTTGACCCAGCAATTAGACTCCTAGTAATTTACCCAAAGAAAGCAACATCTCATCTTAAAAAGGACATATGCACCCCTGTGTTCATTGCATCACTATTTGTAGTAGCCAAGATGAAAGCAACCTAAGTATCCATCAGTAAATGAATGGATAAAGAAGAGGTGGCACATATACACAATTGAATACTATTAAGCCATGAGAAGAAGGCAAATCCTATCATTTGCAACAACATGGATGGAACTAGAGGGTATTATGCTCAGTGAAATAAGCCAGGCGGAGAAAGACAAGTACCAAATGATTTCCCTCATTTGTGGAGTATAACAAAGAAGTAAAACTGAAGGAACAAATCAGAAGCAGACTCACAGACTCCAAGAAGGGACTAGTAGGTACCAAAGGGGAGGGTGGGTGGGGAGGGAGGGAGGTGTGAATTGAAGGGTATTATGATTGATACACATGGTGTGTGGAGGGTCACGGGGAGGACAGTGTAGCACTGAAGACAAGTAGTGACTCTTTGGCATCATACTACACTGATGAACAGTGACTTCAATGGGGTATGGGTGGGACTTGTTAATATGGGTGAATGTAGTAACCACAATGCTTTTCATGTGAAACCTTCAAAGAGTGTATATCAATGATACCTTAATTTAAAAAAATTATAGAAGATGAAAGTAATTTTAGAAACCAATTAGTCTGACCTAATCAACAAGTCCCTTCATCAATATTCTAGGTAGATGGCTATTCAGTCTTTGCATCAAAACATCAGGAATATGGACATAACATACCACTCAAGTTTTTGGATAGTATTTTTTTTTCTCAAAATGATCCTCCTTAAATGGACTCAATAGCTATTGTACTGTTAATTCTAAGCACTGACTCCAGTTTTTCACTCTGGAATCACCTCATCCCAAACACCCTCTTCTACATTCCAGCTATCAGCTATGTAAAAAGCTACTTTTTCTGTGTCAAATTAAACATCCTACTTTTGAAATACACAGTTTTCAACTATTTCGTATGACCCATGAAAGATCTATTTTATTACTCTGGGTCTCATATTCATTATCTAATGAAACTGAAAAATGAGGAAATTAATTCTCAAATCTTTAGTCTCCTAGATAATCTTTGTCCCTTCAGGGTGTTCAATCCATAGAATAATACCATTTCTTTAAAATCAGAATCCTTTGTATTGATGGCACAAATAAAATGACTACTAAAAATGAGGAATCTCAGGCCCTATGTACATTTTTCACCAAAATAATAAGAAACAATATTAAAAAGTGCATGAGCTTAAATGTATATTACATATTTATATTATGTGTGTGTATGCTATACCTAGAGGACACAACTTTCTCTTAAATATTCATTCATTCCACAGACATTATTGAGCATCTACTATGTGCCAAGCACTCTTCCAGTGCTGAGGATTCAGTAGTGAGCAAATAGACATGATGTATGTCCTCATGGAATTTAAGCATATAATCTAATAGATGTATAGACAATAAACAAATACATAAGAAAATGTAAATTAGTAAATTTGATCAAGTATTACAAAGGGAAAAAGTCAGCTAGAATATTTAGTTACAATGACATAATATAGTGAAGCGAGCTTTTTCCATATTTTTCTGATCATAAGAATTATTGGGAGAAATGAAACATACAGATTTCCAGGTCCTTCCATGCAAATCCTGATTTAGTAAGCCTGGGATGAAGTGTTGTGAACTTTCATGGAGTGTGCAAGGTAATATATTTATTATAAGGCATATACTGGAAAAATAGAAATGGAAATAATGTTGAAGTGATAATAAAAGGCTCTGGATTCTTGTCACTGAACTTGGGCAAGCCATTTCCCTGTCTATACCCATTTTTAAAATTTATTGACGTATAATTGACATATGATGTTATATTATTTTCAGGTGTACAACATAGTAATTTGACATTTCTATACACTGGGAAAGGTAACTACAACAATTCTAGGTACCATTTGTCACCTTATAAAGTTATTAAAATATTATTAACTATATTCCCTATGTCGTACATTACACCCCATGACTTATTTATTTTATAACTGTATATATACACACACACATATGGTAATATGAGTACCATATGTAAAGAAGATATATATATCTTCTTAATCCATTCGTCTATCGATGGACATATAGGTTGTTTACATATCTTGGCTACTATTATAAATAATTCTGCAATAAACATAGGAATGCATATATCTTTTAGAATTAGTGTTTTCATTGTCTTTAAATAAATATCCAGTAGTGTCATTGGTGGATCTTATTGTAGCACTATTTAAAATTTTTTTAGGAACCTCCATATTGTTTTCCACAATGCCTGCACTAATTTACATTCCGACAGTGTACACGGGTTCCTTTTTTTCCACATCATTGCCAAAACTTGCTGTTTTGGCTTTTTAAATAATAGTCATTCTGAGAGATGTAAGGTTATATCTCATTGTGGTTTTGATTTGCATTTACCTGATGAATAGTGATGTTAAGCATCTTTTCATGTTTCTGTTGGCTATCTGTATGAATGCTCTGGAAAAAATAGCTATTCAGGGACTTTGCCCATTTTTAAATCAGATTGTTTTTTTTTCATGGTGTTGAGTTGTATGAGATTTGTATATATTTTGGATAGTAATGCCTTATCGGTTATGTCATTTGTGAATATATTCTCCCAGTCAGCAGATTGTCTTCATTTGTTGATGGTTCTTGTGGCTGTGCAGCTATTTAGTTTGATGTAGTCCCATTTGTTTATTTTTTCTTTTGTTTCCCTTGGCTTTGGAGTAAGATCCAAGAAAATATTTCTAAGACTGATGTCAAGGAGCTTACCACCTATGTTTTCTTCAATGAGTTTCATGGTTTGTGGGGAGCGGGCTATGCCCTTCCCCCACTTGCTGATGTGGCGGGAATGGAGAACAAAGAACATCCTGTTTACACATTCCATGAGCAACTGAAGGAGCCCTGCTGTGCCTACCTTTGCCTGGCTACCGCTGACGTCAATACTGTGCTTGATTGTCTATTGGATAATGCTATTTCCTGGAATAGTGTGCTTCTTTGCTGTATAAATACTCTGGACTCGAATAAAGCTTTGCTGGCGACGTGCAGGAGTGTCAGCCCTCCCAGCTCTTTCTGTCTTTCTTTGTTTTCTTCGCCCCCCTTCTGCACTTCAGGACCTGCTCGACTCGGCGCGGCTGGACCGCGTCAATGGTTTCAGCTATTTAAGTCTTTAATCCATTTCAAATTTGTTTTTGTGTGTGGTGTAAAACAATAATCCAGTTTAATTCTTTTGCATGTAGCTGCCCAGTTTTCCCAGGACCATTTATAGAAAAGACTGTCCTTTGCCCATTGTTTATTCTTGCCTCATTTGTTGTAAATTAGTTTACATTGTATGTGTGGATTTAATTCTGAATTCTCTAATCTGTTCCATTGATCTTTCTCTTTTTTTTATGCCAATACCATACTTTTATTATTATAGCTTTGTATTACAGTTTGAAATCAGGGGGCATGATACAACTGGCTTTGTTCTTCTTTCTCAAGATTGCTTGGCTATTTGGGCTCTTATATGATTATATACAAATTTTAGAATTATTTGTTTTAGACAGGAATTACACTAAATCTGCAGTTTGCTTTGAGTTGTGTGGATATTTTTATTAAAATATAGTTGATTTAAAATACTATATTAGTTTCAGGTATACAACATAGGGATTCTATAATTGCATGTATTAATAAATGTCTACCACAATAAGTGTAGTTACCATCTGTCAACACACACAGGTATTACAATATTACTGATTATATCTGCTATGCTTCAGTTTCATCCTCATGACCAATATATTTTATAATCAGAAACTTGTACCTCTTTATCCCTTTCACTTATTTCACTCATCCCCCCCAACTTCCCTTCTCTATGGCAACCACCAGACTGTTCTCCATATTCAACTGCGTATATGTACCACATCTTCTTTATCCATTCAGCTATTGATGGACACGTGGGTTGCTTCCATATCTTGGCTATTGTAAATAGTGCTGGGATAAACAAAGAAGTGGATATATATTTTCAAGTTAGGGATTTTTTTTTCTTTGGGTAAATTCCTAAAAGTACAATTACTGGGTTGTATGGTATTTCTCTCTTTCTTTTCTTTTCTTTTTTCCAGCTTCACTGACATATAATTGACATATAACATTGGGTAAGTTTAAGGTATACAGTGTGTTTATTTGATATATTTATACACAGTACTGAAAGAATAATTACGACCATAGTATTAGCTAATACCTTCATCCTACCACATGATTACCATTTTTTGTGGTGAAAATATTTAAGATCTCTTAGCAACTTTCAAGTATATAATACACTATGATTACTATAATCACTATGCTGTACAATAGACATCCAGATATGATTTGTCTTATAACTTGAAGTTTGTACACTTTGACCAACATTGGCGCATTTTCCTGGAACTCCTGGTAAAAACAACTCTACTCTGTTTCTATGAGGTCAGATTTTTAAGAATCCAAACATAAGTGAGATCATATAGTATTTTCTTTCTCAGTGTGATTTATTTCATGTAGCATAATGCCCTCAAGGTCCATCCATGTTATTACAAATTACAAATGCAACACTTCCTTCTTTCTCATGGCTGAATACTTTTCCACTGTGTGTGTGTGAATATATATAATGAACAACCAAAGGTTATTTCTTTATCTTAGAAATTGTGAATAAAGCTGGAATGAATATGGGGGTGTAGATAGCTCTACAAAACCCTGTTTCATTTCTTTTGGATGTATTTCCAGAATAGGGATTATTGCTGGATCAAGTGATAATTCTATTTTTGATTTTTTGAGGAACTTCCTTCTGCCTTCCATAATGATTATACTGATTTACATTCCCACAAACAATGGTATTTCTAATTTTACTATTTTGAGAAACCTCCATACTAATTTCCATAGTGGCTGCACCAATTTATATTCCAACTTCTCACCAACACTTGTCATTTCTTTTATTTTTATATTAGCCATTCTTATTTTTTATTGAAGTATCATTGATAAACAATCATTTTAATTGAAGTCTTGTTAATATATAATCTTATACTGGTTTCAAATGCACAACACAGTGGTTTCACAATTACTCATATTATTAAATACTCACCCCATCTAATGTGGTTGCTACCTTTCAACATAGGAAGATATTACAGAATAACTGGCTATATCCTCCATGCTATACTACCATCCCCGTGACAAACATCTATGATTGAGAATTTTTGTGCCTTTTTATCTCCCTCACATTCCCTACCTACCTACCCCAACATTTCCCCGATGGTAACCACCAGTCACTTTTCACTGTCTGCAAGTCTACTGCTATTTTGTTCATATTTTTTTGTTCTGTTTTGTTTTTGTATTCCACAAATAAGTGAAATCATATGGTATTTGTCTTTCTCCACCCTCTAGGTCTTTGAATGTTTTTGCAAAAGGCAGGATTTCTTTTTTTATGGTTGAATAATATTTCATCATGTATATGTGCCACATCTTTATCCATTCATCTATAGATGGACAATTTGGTTGCTTCCATATCTTGGGTATTAACCATTCTTAGTGGTGTGAGGTGATATTTCACTGTGGTTTAGAATTCCATTTCCCTGATGAATAGTGATGCTGAGCATCTTTTCATGTATCTATTGACCATCTGTTTGTCTTTGGAAATGTCAGTTCAGGTCCTTTGACCATTTAAATTTTTTAATTTTGTTTATTTCATATTTTATTAGAAAAATGTTGATATGCAATGTTATCTATATGGGTGGTTTTAGATGTACAAAATAATGACTCAGTAATTATATCCATTACAAAATGCTTGCCATGGTAAGTGTAGATATCCCCTGATACCATACCAAGATAAACAATATTATAGGTTATTTTGCTGATGTACTTGCATTCCCATGACTAATGTACTTTATAATTTGCAGTTTGTGCCTCTTTAATCCCTTCTCCTATTTCAACCATCCCTGTACCTGCTTCCCTATGGTAATCAACAGTCAACTGTCTATATTTATGGGTCCATTTCCTTTTTTATTTGTTTGCTTATTCTGCTTTTCAGATTCCACATATAAGTGAAATCATATGGTATTTGTCATTCTCTGCCTGGCTTATTTCACTTAGCATGATACCCTCTAGTTTCATCCACTGGTCTCAAATGGTAAGATTTCCTTGTTTTTTATGGCTGAGTAAAAATCCATTCTGTATATGTACCACCTCTTCTTTATCCAGTCATCTATTGATGGCACTTGATTTGCTTCCATATCTTTGCTAGTGTAAATAATGCTGCAAAGAACATAGAAAATGTGTCTGTTTTTTTGCATGAATAATTTTGTTTTCTTCACGTAAATTCCTAGAAGTGGAATGACTGGGTTATATGGTATTTCTATTTTCAGTATTTTGAGGAACCTCCATATTGTGCTCAATGGTGGCTGGCCCAATTTACATTCCCACCAACAGTGTAGAAGGGTTCCTATATCCACATCCTCACGAACACTTCATTGAGGTTTTGGTTTGAATTTCCCTGATAATTAGTGATGTTCAGTACCTTTTCATGTGTCTGTTGGCCATTGTGGGTAAAATTGTAACATTTCCAGAATATCTCACCTGGTTTTAGTGCATTGGCATATCCTCAGGGATGGAGAGAAGTTCACCTCCATATCAATGGGTAATTAACTGGGCAACCGAAGGTGTGTCTGAACCTGAGAGTTTAAAGGGAGGGGCTGGCTTGCTTGCTTGCTTCTTTAGGAGCAGAGGAGACAGACGGCCCTGGACTGCAGTTTGTAAGCAATAAAAGGGTTTTAAACTATATTTTTTCCTTTGACTGAGTTCTGTTTTTTAGAAGTATTTTGTCCCAGGATTTCCTCTCCCTAGACTTACGTCTGGTGGCAGTTGTCAGGGTGCCTCTGAACCCCAAATCTGTCATACTGGGTATGACCTTTGGGAGGGCTGCTCCTGTGGATGGTGGGGTGGCCCCAGTGGAGGCAGTGACAGAGGGTGCTGCTTCACCTGTTATTATCCCCCCAGCTGTGGGGTTTCCAAGTTGGGAAACCCTAGTGGGGAATTGGTCTAGGGTAAAGTACCTCTTGAGGAGTGGGGCCTTCCCCAGAACTGGGGAAGGGTAGAAACACTGGAAGCTGCAGAATTAGCCCTCCATGAGTTGGAAAACTGCTTGGAGTCCTTAGGGGGCCGTGTAGTAGCTGGCATCGTAGGGTCTCTTTTCATCGAGATAGTGGAAAATGTTATACAGGAGAAAGAAAGGATTATCAAGGGACTTAGGCAGGAGAGAGACACACTTCAGCATCAGTTAGAGGAGCTGGGCGATAACCTATGGGATGCTGTTAAAGAAGAGAGACAGTTACTGAAAAGGCACCTCATTCTCCTAGAAGACTCCTTAGCCATGAGGGAGGAGAGGGCAGGAAAAGCTGCATTGCAGGAGGCTGTGGGGGAGGGGGAGGAAAGAGTGGTGCCTTGAACCCCAGAAATGGTGGAGGAGGAGTCATTGGTGGAGAAACTCGAGGGAGAAGAGGAGGAGGCAGGGTGATTGGTGGAACTGCTACTCAGGCCACCACTGGAGGTACCATTTTCTCCCATTTTAAAGGCCCACCCAGCTATAATTAAGAAAATAAAAATGAAACAACCATGGGCTCCTCAGGGGGAGGAGAAGGCCCTCCCCTGGTGGTGGAGCACTCCATGCTCTGCCCCTATACCCAGGATGAGCGGGTTTACATGAGTGTCTGGTATAGGCAGAAGCCATTGGAATCTCTGCCTACATGGCTTTTAGGTATCTGGGATATGGTGGTGGAAAACATTGTTGTGTTGGGTACTGAGATGAGCAGAATGGCTTCCCTGACGACTCACCCTACCCTCCAGCAGTGGATGTAAAATGTAAAATACCCGCCATGCCTCAGGGAATCAGATACTCCTGGAGTGGCTGACAGCTACCATCAGGATAGTTTGGACTAATCAGGGTGATTTACCATATTTTCCCAGTAGTTGGAAAAGGTATGCAGAACTCCAACGCGTACTGTGGGAATAGTGTATGAAAAACATAATCTATAATATGGAACCCCATGACCCTGATGAGGAGGTGTTCACTGAGAAACCTGGTATTTCATACAGCTCCTACATCTCTCTTTGGATTCCTAGTGAATACTCTTGCTCCCCACAGTGGGCAACCCATAAGAGAGGCTACTTGTACTTTAGCAGATCTGGGGGAGGTTGAAACAATAAGGGCACAGAGGGAAGTACGGGCCACGACTGAAAGGAGAAATGCAAAAGGCCCCGTGAAAGTCTTGAGGACCCAGATGTGGGTTGATTTGACAAAGGCCAGGGAAGTGAAAGAAAAACTCAATGGGAAGTCCAATAGAATACTTATAGAACTGTGGCACCACTTAAAGCCAGAGCAGCAGTTCCAGCCGCTGAGGTCCAGGACATGGAAACCAGAGTCAAGGCCTCATGCCCAGCCTGTGTCCCTGCAAAACTTCATGGGAGACAGTACTCACGATTTGCCTGAGCCTTCACACCCACAGGAGGATGACTGGGCATCACGGTTCAACTGGGGTGGGTGTCAAAGTCCCCACGTTGGGGGACATGGTGGGGACCAGAGGTCACATGTAGAATTAGCAATTCATTGGTCCCCTGTGAATGTACAATGTGACCTAGCGCTGGTGGACACAGAATCTGAGTGTTCTTTGATCCATGGCAACCCTGAGCTTTTTCCTGGGACCGTTGCTCTGATAGATGGCTATGGGGGTAAGGCAATTAGAGTGAAGAAAGCCCAAATCTCATTGGGAATAGGGCATTTACCCCCAAAGGAGTATACCGTGTACATTTCTCCCATCCCTTAATATATTTTTGGGATAGATATGCTATAGGGACTGTGGTTACAGACCACTGCAGGTGAGTTCAGACTGAGGCTATGCGTTGTAATGGCAGTTTGGAAGGGATATGCTAAGCACCTATCTGTAGCTCTGCCTTTACCTCAGCGAACGACAAATATTAAGCAGTATAAATTGCCTGGTGGGCATAAGAAAATTGGAAGAACTCTACACTAGTTAGAGAGGGTGGGCTTCATAAAGCCCACTCATAATCCTTTTAATTCCACAGTGTGGCCAGTGAGAAAGCCAGACAGCTCCTGGCATATGACTGTAGACTGCAGGGAATTGAATAAAATCACACCCCCTTTGCATGCTGCTGTCCCCTCTATAGCAGACATTCTGGACACATCCTCAGCCACGAACTGGGAATGTATCATTATGTAGTACACCTTGCTAATGCTTTCTTCTCTACTGACATAGCACAAGAAAGCTAGAAAAGTTCGCCTTCATGTTAGAAGGCCGGCAATGGACATTCACTGTCCTACCACAGGGGTATCTCCATGGTCCCACCATCTGTCATGGACTTGTAGCCCAGGACTTGGTCACATGGAGGAAACTGCAAACAGTGCAGTTGTATCAGTACATTGATTATATTATGCTCACATCTGATTCTCTTTCAGATTTAGAAGGGGCAGCTCCTAAACTACTCCAACATCTACAGGAAAAAGGATGGGCTGTGAACAGCACCAAGGTTCAGGGACCTGGTTTGTATGTGAAATTCTTGGGGTTCTCTGGTCAGGTAAAACTAAAGTTGTTCTTGAAACAGTTATAGACACGGTCCAGGCTTTCTCCACCCCTACCACTGTGGCAGTATTACAAGAGTTTTTGGGTCTTTGGTGCTACTGGAGAGTGTTTATCCTGCACTTGGACCAAATTCTGAAGCCCTTATACCAGTTGGTATGAAAGGGCATCAGGTTGGACTGGGATGAGACATGTGTAGCTGCTTTTACAGCTGCCAAGCTGGCAGTCAAGGCCTTACAGGCCTTGAATGTAATGGACTCATCAAGGCCCTGTGAAGTAGATGTTCATGGAACTGAAGATGGTTCTAGATGGGGTCTTTGGTAGCGGCTTGAATGGTCATGCCAACCTATTGGGTTCTGGTCACAACTATTGAGAGGAGCAGAGGTCCTGTACACCTTGGAAGAGAATCAACTGGCTGCTGTGTACCAAGCCTTGCTGGCTACGGAGCTCTTTGCTGGAACATCTCTGAACATGGTAATAATCACCTATCCCATCATGGGGTGGGTGCAAGACTGGACCCAAATGCCATGGAGTGGCATAGCCCAGACTCCTACACTGGCCAAATGGGACACATATTTACAGCAGCACAGCACCCTCTCTACTAGCCCCTTTAATGGAGAACTCCAACGTTTATTGGGGCCAGTGACCAATACCAGTGGAAAGCAGGAAGAATTTGCTTTTCAGCCCTTGGTAGCCAAGACTCCTTATCAGGAGGAAAAAACCCCTATACCTGAAGATGCTTGGTACACAGATGGCTCTAGTCATGGGCAGTTCCCGAAGTGGTGGGCTGTGGCTTTCCATCCTAAGACTGAGACAATATGGATGGAGGATGGAGAGGGGAAGAGCAGTGAATGGGCTGGGTTTCTGGCAGTATGGCTCATGATCACCTAGGAGCCTTCCCCCATAGTTGTCTGTACTGAGAGCTGGGCTATCTATTGGGGCTTGATCCTGTGACTACTGACAGGGTACCATGCCAACTGGATGGTTGGTCACCAGCCCCTTTGGGAGCAAGAGTTGTTGCAAGACCTATGGGCCTCTGGTCAGACTAAGACAGTTACTGTATATCATGCGACTGGCCATTCGTCTTTGGCATCCCCAGGGAATAATGAATCAGACACACTGGCCCAGGTGCACTGGCTAGAAGGAAAGCCTGCCTCTGATGTGGCCCAGTGGCTATACCAGCATTTGTTGCATGTGGGGAAAAAGGCCATATGGGCTGTAGCATGTCAGTGGGGCTTGCCTTTCACCTTTGAAGAAGTCAGCAGAGCCCAGAAGGAGTGCATTGTGTGCTCTAAGAGGGACTTACCCCAAGTCCCACAGCAACATGGGACAATGGGAAGGGGACCAATACCCTTTGTCAGGTGGCAAATAGGCTATATTTGGCCTCTGCCCATATCAGAAGGATGTTGGTATGCCATGACTTGTGTGGACATGGCTACTGGACTCTTGCCTTGCTTTTCCTGCATGTTGTGCAGATTAACAAACCACCAAGAGGGGCCTGGAGCCTCTCTTTGCAGCCTTTAGCCAGCCACAGGTGATTGAGAGTGATGAAGACACCCACTTTACTGGAAATGCATTAAAAGAATGGGAGCAGCAATTAGAAATAAAGTGGTAATTTCATGTACATATAATCCTACTGTAGCAGGTATGATAGAAAGGTATAACCATTTTTTGAAATCTGGCCTGAAGTCGGACACCAATAGTCTATAGGGTTCTTCAGTTCACCTATGGACGGTGCTGTGGCATTTGAATGAGAAGACACATAAAGGAGCTTGGAGCCTTGTGGATATGCTCACATACCTTGCTGCCTCTCCTATACAGTTGTACATCCAAATCAAAGAAGAGCTATTAAAGCTAGGATATGGCCAGCAGAGCAACATCCTGCTGCCAGCCCCAAATGCGTTAAGCCCTGGAGGCACTGTTGAATGGACCTGGCCCTGGACATTTCAACACATGGACCAGAAATGGCTGGCCCTTTTGGCACTTTGGGGGAAAGGCCTGGAAGCTGGCCTCTTGTGTATTCCTGGAGTAACAGGTGAATGGCCCTCAAAGTCACGATAGTGTACCCAAAACATCCAGGATATAAGGTCATGCTGTGGGGAAGTTTTGTTTAATCTTTATGGCCCATGCATGTACCTCCTATAGCCCTACTTATTGACCCATCTGTAACTCCCACAGGGACAGGGGTGAAAGTCTTGTACACTAGACCAGGGCTAGGTCCCATTCCTGCCACTGTTTTATCACAAGACCGCTCTCTTGAATGTATCCTCCCTGATGTACAAGGTTTGCCTATGCTGGTGTCATTAAAATATGTATCTTATCACCCTTAAGGTTATTTTCTCCTACAGTCCTTGTGGCCTGAATGTGCCACCTGACTGCAGCTGCCATGTAATGATTGCTCTGAACCCTCAGCTATTGTCTGCCTATGGGATGGCGAGCTATTGATTTAATGTGCATGGGACTTTGAACCTAGTTGAATCCTCCAGCTTGAGGATTGTCATGATTTTATTGTTGTTGCTATTGTTATGTCATTAGTCTGGTCACAATGCTCCAGTTTTCTCACCCAGGGACCATTGCCGAAGATGGGAATCAGTAGATTGTAAGGCGAGATTTCTGGAGGGGTGGCCTGTTGGTAAAACTGTAACATTTCCAGAATATCTCGCCTGGCTTTGGTGCATTTGCATATCCTCAGGGGTGGAGAGAAGTTCATCTCCATGTCAATGGGTAATTATCTTGGCAACTGATGCTGTGTCTGAACCGGAGAGTTTAAACGGAGGGGTTTGCTTGCTTGCTTGCTTGCTTGCTTCTTCAGAAGCAGAGGAGAGAGACGGCCCTGGACTGAAGTTTGTAAGCAATAGCCAGGTTTTAAAGTTTATTTCTCCCTTGTACTGTTTCCAGTTTTTATAGGTATTTTGCCCCAGGATGTCCTCTCCCCGGACTTACAGCCATGCATATGCCTTCTTTGGAAAAATGTTTGTTCAGATCCTTGGCTGATTTTTTAATAAGGTTATTTATTTTTTGATCGTGAGTTGCAGATCCATTTATTGTATTGTTGTTTGGTTTGCTAATATTCTGTTTAGGACTTTTGCATGTATATTCATCAGGTATATTAGCCTGTAATTTGTATGTTTTATTTTTTGGTGTCCTTCTGTTTTTGGACTATCATTTGTTCTTTTTATACTTTCTGAAGGTGTGAAGTTAAATTGTTTATTTGAGATCTCTCCTGGCCCAAAGAAATTTAAAACTTCAATACAATTTATATCAAAATACCAATGGCATTTTTAAATGAACTAGAGCAAATAATCCTAAAATTAATTGAAATCACAGAAGACCCCAAATAGCCAGGAAAGTCTTCACAAAGAAAACAAAGCTGGGATATTATGGTCCCTGATTTTAAGCTATAATACAAAGCTACAGTGATTAAAACAGTATGTACTGGCCTAAGACCAGAACCATTGATCAGTGAAACAGAATAGAGAGCCTAGAAATAAACCTACATAGATAATAAAGTCAATTAATGTATGAAAGAGGAGATGTAAATATAGAATGGGGAAAAGACAGGCTCTTCAACAAGTGGTGTTGTGAAAAATGGCTAGCTATATGTAAGGATGAAACCAGATCACTGTCTCAACCCTAGAGAAAAGTAAGCACTAAATGGATTAAAGACCTAAATGTATGACATGAAACTGTAAAATTCTTTGAAGAAAACATGGCAAGAGGCTCATGAATATCAGCTCAAAAAATTTATGTCTAAATACACCTCCCCAGGCAAGAGAAACAAAAGTAAAAGTAAATGGGACTACATCAAGCTGGAAGGCTTATGCACAGCAGAGGAAACCCCCTCCAAAAAAACAAACAGGCAACCTGCCATATGAGAGAAGTTATTTCCAAATTATATATCCAATAAGAGGGTAATATCCAAAACATATAAAGAAATCATACAACTGAACACCAAAAAATGAATAACTCAATTAAAAAATTAGCTGAAGACCTGTACAGACATTTTTCTGAAGAAGACATACAGATGACCAACAGACACATGAAAAGATACTCAACACTACTGATCAGCAGGGAAATGTAAACTGAAACCATAATGAGGTATCACCTCATACCAGCAGGAATAGCTGCTATTGAAAACACAAGAAATAACAAGTGTTGGCGAGGATTTGGAAAAAAGGGAACACTTTTATACTGTTGGTGGGAATGTGCATTGGTAGAGCCACTGTTGAAAACATTATGGAGGTTCCTCAAAAAACTGAAAATGTAAATACCATATGACCCTGCCATTACAGTTCTAAGATTTTACCTAAAGAAAATAAAATCCCTCATTGCATCATTCTTTACAGCAGCAAAGATGCGGAAGAAACCCAAGTGTTCATTGACAGATGAATGGATATAGAGGTGGTACATATAAACAATGGATTATTACCCAGCCATGAAAAAATATGGAAATCTTGTTATTTGTGACAACGTGGATGGACCCAGAGGGTATCATATTAAGTGAAATAAACCAGGCAGAGAATGACCAATACCATATGATTTCACTTATATGTGGACTCTAAAATACAAAACAAACAAATAAATAGACCCCTAAATATAAACAGACTGTTGGTTACCATAAGGAAGTGTGTGGGGCGGATGGCTAAAATAGGTGAAGAGGATAAAGAGCTACTGCACATTGTAAAATAAGCTAGTCATAGGAATGGAAGTACAACATCAAAAATATAACCACTAATACTGTAATATCTTAGTATGATAATGGTGTAAATATGCACTTACTGCAGCAAACACATATTAATGTATAATTTATCAAGTCACTATGTTGTATATAGTATCATATATCAACTTTATTCCAATAAAAAAAGATTTATCTTTTTTCCTGAGGTTGGCTTGCATTGCTATAAACTGCCACCTTAGGCCTGCTTTTGATTCATCTGATAGATTTATTATATTTCTTTTTTCATTTCTCTCAGTTTTTAAAATTTCTACTTTACCTTCATGACACAGTAGTCATTCAAAAACACGTTGTTTAATCTCCACATAATTGTAGATTTTTCTAGCTTTCTTCTGGGAATTGATTTTTTGTTCATACCACTTTGGTCATACAAGATTCTTGGCATGATTTCAATCTTCTTGAATTTATTGAGCCTTGTTTTATAGGCTAATAAGTGATCTATCCCAGAGTTTTCTATGTACAACTTGAGAAGAATATGTTTACTGCTGCTTTTGGATGGAATGTTCTTATATGTTTACCAAGTCAATCTTGTCTACTGTCATTTAGGATTGATGTTTCCTTATTGAAAGTCTCTGGATGATCTAACCATTAATGTAAATAGTGTGGTAAAATACCCTACAATTATTATATTTCTCCCTTTAGGTCTGGTAATATTTGCTTTATATATTTCGGTGTTCCTAAGTTCAGAACATATATATTTACATATGTTGTATCTTGTGGGATTGACCCCTTTATCATTATGTGGTGCCCCTCTTTGTCTTTGATTAGAAGTTTTGTTTTAAGGTCAACTTATCCGATATGAGTATAGCTATACCAGTTTTATTTTTTGCTTTCATTTGCATGGACTATCATTATCCATTCCTTCACTTTCAATCTGTGTGTGTCTCCTTCTAAAGTGAGGGTCTTATAGGCAATAGATTAATGTATACCTTGTATTTTACTAGAGTATACTTTTTATACAATCTTAAGTTGGTTTATAGTACACAACATAGTGGTTGTATAGTTACCCACATTATTAAATCCTTACCCCAACTAGTGCAGTTACTATCTGTCAACAAAGAAAGATATTACAGAACCTTGGCTATATTCTCCATGCTGTACTACCATCCCTGTGACTAACTTATATTATGATTGAGATTTCTGTGCCTTTTTATCCCTTTCTCCCTCCTCACTTACCTACCACAACACCATGCCCATGGTAACCACGTCACTTGTCCGTGTCTATGAGTTGACTGCTATTTTGTTTGTTTTGTATTGTTTTTATATTATACATTCAATTGAAATCATATGGTATATGTCTTTCTCTGCCTTGCATATTTCACTTAGTATAGTACCCTCTAGGTCCATCTACATTATCACAAATGGCAGGATTTCTTTCTTTTTATGGTTGAATAATATTCCACTGTGTTTATGTACTACTCCTTCTTTATCAGTTCATTTATTGAGAGACACTTTATTTGCTTTGATATCTTTGCTATTGTAAGAATGGGGCAATAAACAGAAGGGTGCATATCTTGTTGAATGAGGGATTTTGTTTTCATTGGGTAAATTCCTAGAAGTGGAATAACTGGGTTGTATTGTATTTCTATTTTTGTTTTTTGAGGATCCTCCATACTGCTTTCTACAGTGGCTACACCAATGTACATTCCCACCAACAGTGTAGGAAGGTTCTCTTTTCTCCACATTCACACTGACACTTGTTTCTTGTCTTTTGGATAGTGACCATTCTGACTGGTGTGATGTGATACCTCATTGTGGTTTTGGTTTCCACTTCACTGATTATTAGCTATGTGGAGCATCTTTTCATGTGCCTGTTGGCCATCTGTATGTCTTGTTCAGGCTCTCTGCTCATTTTTTAGTCACGTTATTTGTTTTTTTGGTGTTGAGTCACATGAGTTCTTTATATATTTTGGATGTTAATCCCTTATTGGATAAATCATTTGTGAATATATTCTCCCACACTGTAGGTTGCCTTTTTGTTCTGCTGAGGGTGTCCTTTGTTGTGCAGAAGCTTTTGAGTTTAATGTAGTCTCACTTGTTTATATTTTATTTGACTTCACTTGCCTGAGGAAATATGTCCAGGAAAAATTGCTCAAGCTTGTGTTCAAGAGATTTTAGCCTGTTTTTCTTCTAAGAGTTTTATGGTTTTAGGTCTTATATTTAGTTCTTTGATCCATTTCAAGTTTACTTCAGTGTATGGAGTTAGACAGTAGTCCAGTTTCATTCACTGCATGTAACTGTCCAGTATTCCCAACACAAGTTATTGAAGAAACTGTATTTTCCACATTGTGTATTCATGGTTCCCTTATTGAATATTAATTGACCATATATGTCTGGGTTTATATCTGGGATCTCTGTTCTGTTGATCTATAGGTCTGTTCTTGTGCCAGTACCATATTGTTTTGATTACTATAACTCTGTAGTAGAGCTTGAAGTCAGGAAGTGTGATACCCCCAGCTTTGTTCTTTTTTCCAGGATTGCTTTGGCTATCTGGGGTCTTTTGTGGTTACATATAAACTTTAGGATTATTTGCCCTAGGTTTTTGAAAAATGTTATTTACATTTTGGCAAGAATTGCAGTCAATATGTAAATTGCTTTGGGAAGGATGGCCATTTGGACAATATTAATTCTTGTCCATGAGCACAGGATTGATTTCTATCTATTTGTGTTTTCTAGTTTCTCTCATGAGTGTCTTATAGTTTTCAGAGTACAAGTCTTTCACCTTGTTTAGGTTTGTTCCTAGTTATTTTATTTTTTTGATGCAATTGTAAATGAAATTGTTTTCCTGATTTCCTTTTCTGTTACTTTGTTGTGAGTGTATAGGAACACAACAGATTTCTGTGTATAGTTCTCACACTACAACATCACTGAATCCAGTCAATAGTTCTAATAGTTTCTTGATGGAGTCATTAGGTTTATCTACATAATGTCATGTCATCTGGAAATCGTGACAGTTTCACTTATCCCTTACCAACTTGAATGCCTTTTATCTCTTTATCTTGTCTGACTTCCATGGCTAGGACCTCCAGTATGATGTACAATAAAGTGATGAGAGTGGACATCCTTGTCTTGTCCCTATCTTAGAGGAAAAACTTTCAGCGTTTTGCTATTGATTATGATGTCAGCTGTGAGGTTGTCATCTATGGTCTTTATTATGTTGAGGGATGTAACCTCTGTACCCACGTTGTTGAGTGTTTTTATTCATAAATGGATGTTGAATTTTTTCAAATGCTTTTTCAGCATCTGTTGTGATAATATGCTGTGATAATCCTTTTCTTGTTAATGTGGTGTATAATATTAATTGATTTTGCGTATTGTAACATCCTTGCATCCCTGGAATATATTTAACTTAGTTGTGATGGGTGATCTTCTTGATGTATTTTTTAATTAACCTTTCTAATTCTTGTAGAGGGTTTTTGCATCTATGTTCATAAACGATATTGATCTAAAGTTTTTGGTAGTGTTTTTGTCTGGTTTTGGTATTAGAGTGATTCTGAACTCAGGAAATGAGTTTGGAAGTATTTTCGTCTCTTCTTCTTTTTGGAATACTTTAAGAAGAATGGGTAATAACTCTTCTTTAGATGTTTGGTATAATTCAGCTTTGAAGCCATCTGCTCCTAGATCATTGTTGGGACTTTTTTTTTAAGTCTATAATATGTTTATTAAGTAAAGTTATTTGGATATTAGTACCATGTAAGTAGGGTTTACTTTCTAGATTTGATTCAATTTTTTTGGTCTATTTATTTTTCATGAAGAACATTAGGTTTACTAGGCCCTTCCCTACCCCAAGTCCCCCCAACAAACCCCATTACAGTCACTGTCCATCAGCATAGTAAAATGTTGTAGAATCACTAGTCTTCTCTGTGTTGCACAGCCCTCCCTTTTCTCCCACCACCCACACCACACATGCTAATCATAATACCCCCTTTCTTTTTCCCAGCCCTTATCCCTCCCTACCCTCCCATTCTCCTCAGTCTCTTTCCCTCTGGTAACTGTTAGTCCATTCTTGGGTTCTGTGACTCTGCTGCTGTTTTGTTCCTTCAGTTTTTCCTTTGTTCTTATACTCCACAGATGAGTGAAATCATTTGGTATTTCTCTTTCTCCACTTGGCTTATTTCACTGAGGATAATACCCTCTAGCTCCATCCATGTTGTTGCTAATCATAGGATTTGTTTTCTTCTTATGGCTGAATAATATTCCATTGCTTATATGTACTACTTCTTTTTTATCCATTCATCTACTGATGGACACTTAGGTTGCTTCCATTTCTTGGCTATTGTAAATAGTGCTGCGATAAACATAGGGGTGCATCTGTCTTTTTCAAACTGGAGTGCTGCATTCTTAGAGTAAATTCCTAGAAGTGGAATTCCAGGGTCAAATGGTAAGTCTATTTTGAGCATTTTGACGAACCTCCATACTGCTTTCCACAATGGTTGAACTAATTTACATTCCCACCAGCAGTGTAGGAGGACTCCCCTTTCTTCACAACCTCGCCAACATTTGTTTTTGTTTTTTTGATGATGGCAATCCTTACAGGTGTGAGGTGATATCTCACTGTGGTTTTAATTTTCATTTCTCTGATGATTAGTGATGTGGAGCATCTTTTCATGTGCCTGATGGCCAACTGGATTTCTTCTTTGGAGAACTGTCTGTTCAGCCCCACTGCCCATTTTTTAATTGGATTATTTGCTTTTTGTTGGTTGAGGTACATGAGTTCCTTATATATTTTGGATGTCAAGCCTTTATTGGATCTGTCATTTACGAATATATTCTCCCATAGTGTAGGGTACCTTTTTGTTCTATTGATGGTGTCCTTTGCTGTACAGAAGCTTTTCAGCTTGATATAGTCTCAGTTTTTCATTTTTGCTTTTGTTTTACTTGCCCAGGGAGATATGTTCATGAAGAAGTCACTCATGTTTATGTCCAAGAGATTTTTGCCTATGTTTTTTTCTAAGAGTTTTATGGTTTCATGACTTACATTCAGGTCTTTGATCCATTTTGAATTTACTTTTGTGTATGGGGTTAGACAGTGATCCAGTTTCATTCTCTTACATGTAGCTGTCCAGTTTTGCCAGCACCATCTGTTGAAGAGACTGTCATTTCCCCATTGTATGTCCATGGCTCCTTTATCAAATATTAATTGCCCATATATGTTTAGGTTAATGTCTGGAGTCTCTAATCTGTTCCACTGGTCGGTGGCTCTGCTCTTGTGCCAGTACAAAATTGTCTTGATTACTATGGTTTGTAGTAGAGCTTGAAGTTGGTGAGCAAGATCTCCCCCACTTTACTCTTCTTTCTCAGGATTGCTTTGGCTATTCGGGGTCTTTGGTGTTTCCATATGAAATTTTGAACTATTTGTTCCTGTTTGTTGAAGAATGTTGTTGGTAATTTGATAGGGATTGCATCAAATCTGTATTTTTGGTTTGGGCAGGATGGCCATTTTGGCGATATTAATTCTTCCTAGCCAAGTGCATGGGATGAGTTTCCATTTGTTAGTGTCCTCTTTAATTTCTATGGTTTTGGTATTGCGGTGATGTTGGCTTCATAGAATGAGTTTGGGACTATTCCCTCCTCTTCTATTTTTTGGAAAACGTTAAGGAGAATGGGTATTATATCTTCTCTGTATGTCTGATAAAATTCCGAGGTAAATCCACCTGGCCTGGAGGATTTTTCTTGGGTAGTTTTTTTATTACTGCTTCAATTTCTTTGCTGGTAATTGGTTTGTTTAGATTTTGTGTTTCTTCTTTGGTCTGTCTTGGAAGGTTGTATTTTTCTATGAAGTCTTCCATTTCTTCTAGGTTTTCCAGCTTGTTAGTATATAGGTTTTCATAGTAGTCTCTAATAATTCTTTGTATTTCTGTTGGGTCCGTCATGATGTTTCCTTTCTCATTTCTGATTCTGTTGATGTGTGTTGATTCTCTTTTCTCTTAATAAGTCTGACTAGAGGCTTATGTATTTTGTTTATTTTCTCAAAGAACCAGCTCTTGGTTTCAGTGATTTTTTTTCTATTGTTTAATTCTTCTCAATTTTGTTTATTTCTTCTCTGATCTTTATTATGTCCCTCCTTCTGCTGACTTTAGGCCTCATTTGTTCTTCTTTTTCCAATTTTGATAATTGTGATGTTAGACTATTCATTTGGGTTTGTTCTTCCTTCTTTAAATATGCCTGGATTACTATATACTTTCCTCTTAAGACTGCTTTTGCTGCGTTCCACAGAAGTTGGGGCTTTGTGTTGTTGTTGTCATTTATTCCCATATATTGCTGGATCTCCATTTTAATTTGGTCGTTGATCCATTGACTATTTAGAAGCATGTTGTGAAGCCTCCATGTTTCTGTGAGCCTTTTTGCTTTCTTTGTACAATCTATTTCTAGTTTTATACCTTTGTGGTCTGAAAAGTTGGTTGGTAGGATTTCAATCTTTTGGAATTCACTGAGGCTCTTTTTGTGGCCTAGTATGTGGTCTATTCTGGAGAATGTTCCATGTGAACTTGAGAAAATGTGTATCCTGTTGCTTTTGGGTGTAGAGCTCTATAGATGTCTATTAGGTCCATCTGTTCTAGTGTGTTATTCAATGCTTCTGTGTCCTTACTTATTTTCTATCTGGTGGATCTGTCCTTTGGAGTAAATGGTGTGTTGAAGTCTCCTAAAATGAATGCATTGCATTCTATTTCCTCCTTTAGTTCTGTTAGTATTTGTTTCCCATATGCTGGTGCTCCTGTGTGGGGTGCATATATATTTATAATGGTTATATCCTCTTGTTGGACTGAGACCTTTATCATTCCATAATGTCCTTCTTTATCTCTTGTTACTTTCTTGGTTTTGAAGTCTATTTTTTTTTCTGATACTAATACTGCAACACCTGCTTTTTTCTCCCTATTGTTTGCATGAAATATCTTTATCCATCCCTTGACTTTTACTCTGTGCATGTCTTTGGGTTTGAGGTCTCTTGTAAGTAGCATATAGATGTGTCTTGTTTTCTTATCCATTCAGTGACTCTATGTCTTTTGATTGGTGCATTAAGTCCATTTGCATTTAGGGTGATTATCGATAGGTATGTACTTATTGCCATTTCAGGCTTTTGATTCGTGGTTACCAAAGGTTCCAGGTCACTTTCCTTATTATCTAAGTGTCTAACTTAACTCACTTAGTATGCTGTTGCAAACACAATCTAAATGTTCTTTTCTATTTCTCCTCCTTTCTCTTCCTCCTTCATTCTTTATATATTAGGTATCAAATTCTGTACTTTTTGTCTATCCCTTGATTGAATTTGGGGATAGTCAATTTAATGTTGCATTTGCCTCGCAATCAGCTGCTCCACCCTCCCTACAGTGGTTTTACTACCTCTGGTGACAGCTATCCAACCCTAGGAACACTTTCGTCTATAGCAGTCCTCCAAAATAGACTGCAGAGATGGTTTGTGGGAGGTAAACTCTCTCAGCTTTTGCTATTCTGGAAATTGTTTAATCCCTCCTTCAAATTTAAATGATTATCTTGTTGGATAAAGTGATCTTGGTTCCAGGCCGTTCTGCTTCATGGCATTAAATACATCATGCCACTCTCTTCTGGCCTGTAAGATTTCTGCTGAGAAGTCTGATGTTAGCCTGATGGGCTTTCCTTTGTATGTGATCTTATTTCTGCCTCTGGCTGCTTTTAACAGTCTCTCCTTATCCTTGATCCTTCCCATTTTAATTACTATGTGTCTTGGTGTTGTCTTCCTTGGGACCCTTGTGTTGCAGATCTGTGGATCTCCATGGCCTGACAGACTATGTCCTTCCCCAGATTGGGGTAGTTTTCAGTAACTACCTCCTCAAAAACACTTTCTATCCCTTTCTCTCTCTCTTCTTCTTCTGGTATCCCTATAATGCCAATATTGTCCTGCTTGGATTGGTCACACAGTTCTCTCAATATTCTTTCACTTTCAGAGATCCTTTTTTCTCTCTGTGCCTCAGCTTCTTTGGATTCCTCTTCTCTAGTTTCTATTTCATTTATTGTCTCCTCTACCATATCCAACCTGCTTTTAATATCCTCCATCGTGCTCTTCAATGATTGGATCTCCGACCTGTATTCATTCCTGAGTTCTTGGATGTCTTTCCATACCTCCATTAGAATGTTGATGATTTTTATTTCTGGAAGAGTCACGAGGTCCATATCATTTAAATCTTTCTCAGGAGTTGTATTAATAATTTTACTCTGGACAAGGTTCTTTTGGCATTTCATCTTTGTATATCATACCCTCTAGTGTCCAGAAGCTCTATTCTGGAGCTGCTCAGCCCCTGAAGCAATGTCAGGGGTCACAGGGAAACGGTACTGGTACCTGGGGGGAGGAAAGAGCTGTTCCCCACCTCCTGGTTCCTGTGTCTGTCTCCACTGCCTGAACCAGTGGGCCAGTCACACAGGTATGTTTTTGTCCTAGAGCAGCCAGATATGGATCCCTGCTTTCCACAAGCAGCCAGAATTCCCAGTCTCCCCAGGAACTCTGCCTGCATTAACTTTCCAACCTGGTAGTCATACGAGTCTCATGAAAGCACCATGAAATGTAGGTTTGTGCTCCCAGAGCAGATCTCCAAAGCTAGGTATTCAGCAGTCCCAAGCCTTCTACTCCCTCCCTGCTCAGTTTCTCTTCCTCCCACCAGTGAGCTGGGGTAGAGGAGAGGCTCGGGTCCTGTGGAGCCACAGCTCTGGTACATTACCCCGTTCGGTGAGGTCTGCTCTTTTCTTCAGGTGTATGCAGTCTGATGCTGTCCTCTTTCCTTTTGCTTTCTCAGAATTAGTTGCACCAATTAAATTTTGTAATTGTAGCCAGTTTTAGGAGGAAGCCTCTGTCTCTCCTCTCATGCTGCCATCTTTAATCCCCTATTTCTTTGGGAGCTTTTTGATAACCAGTTCAATTTCATTGCTGAAGTTGTTCTGTTCAGAGTTCTTAGTTCCACAGTTCTGTTCTTAGTTCCACTGATTTTTTTCATTGTTTCATTCTTTATTTTATTTATTTCTTCTCCAATCTTTATTATGTACTTCCTTCTAGTAACTTTTAGTTTCATTTGTTCCTCTGTTTTTAGTTTCTTTAGTTGTTAATTTATTTGGTATCATTCTTGTTTCCTGATGCGGTCCTGTATTGTTATATGCTTCGCTCTTAGAGCCACTTTTGTGACATACCACATATGTTTAACTATTGTATTTTTGTTTTTATTTGTTTCCATGTATTGTTTGATCTCTTCTTTGATTGGTTCATTGATCCACTGATTATTCAGGATCAGCTATTTTAGCCTACATGTGTTTGTAGGTTTCTTTTTTTGTTTGTTTTGTTCACATAATTTATTTCTTGTTTTACACTATTGTAATCTGGAAAGTTTTTTGATACAATCTCAATCACTTGGAATTTATTAAAGCTCGTTTTTTGTCCTAATTGGCTACCTATTCTACAGAACATTCCATGTGCATTTGAGAAAAAATGTGTATTCTTCTGCTTTTGGGTGGAATATTCTGTATAGATCTGTTAAGTCCATTTGATCTAGTATGTTTTTCAGTGCCTCTGTTTCCATACTTATATTCTGTCTGGTTGATCTGTCCATTGATGTTAGTGGTGTGATAAAGTTCCCTAACATGATTGAGTTGCAGTCTATTTCTCCCTTTAGTTCTGTTAGTATTTTACATATTTAGTTATTCTTATGTTGTGTGCATAGCTATTTATGATTGCTGCATTCTCTTGACAGAATGATCCCTTTATCATTACATAATGTCCTTTGTCTCTTTCTACTTTCTTTGTTTTAAAGTCTATATCATCTGACATAAGTCCAACTACTCCTGCTTTTTATTCCCTATTATTTGTATGAAATATCTTTTTTAATCCCTTCATTTTCAGTCTGTGTATGTCTTTAGGTCCAAAATCAGTCTTTTGTGATATACCACTAGAGATAGTCCTTGTTTCTTTATCTATTCTGCCACCCTATGTCTTTTGATTGGTGCATTCAGTCCATTTACATTTAAAATGATTACTGATAAGTGTATACTTGTTGCCATTTTCTTGTTTTCTCATTGCTTTTGTAGTTTCTGTTCCTCTCTCCCTCATATACTTCTCTTTTTATTTGATGGTACTCTTTGGTGTTGTGATTGGATTTCCCTCTTTTGAATTTTTTTTGTGTATCTATCATAGGCTTTCTGTTTGTGGTTACCATAAGTTTCATGGATAGTTTCCCAACCATTTAACAGTCTATACTAAATTGATGATCACTCTGTTTCAAGCACAATTTAAATGTACTCCTTTTATTCTTCTTCCTCCCCCACATTTTATGTATTACATGTCATCTGTAATTTTTTGTTTACCTTTTGACTGAATTTTTCTATAGTTGGTTTTACTACTTTTGTTTTGTTTTATTTTCATTCTTGTTTGGTAAATAACTGGTCTACTATATTTTTATGTGTCTTTTTCCCCCACCAATGTAAACTATTTAGGCTTATGAACTTTTACATTTACAGAAGTTCCTTTGACATATACTGTAATGCTGATTTAATGGTGGTGAATTACTTCAGCTTTCATTTATCTGGGAAATATTTAATCTTTTTCAAATTTGAATGATAATATTACTGGGTTGATGATCTTGGTTGAAGATCCGTCTGTTTCAAAACATTAAATATTTATTTCCACTCCCTTCTGGTCTATGAAGTTTCTGCTCAGAAGTCTGCTGATTGCCTGAAGGAGTTTCCTTTATAAGTCATCTTTTTTTTTTCTCTCTGGCTGCATTCAACACTCTCTCCTTATCCTTAATCTTTGTCATTTTAATTATTATATGTTTTAGTACCTTCCTGGGGTTCCTTTTATTAGGGGATCTCTGTACTTTCAGGATGTGGGTGTCTAGTTCCTTCCCCATATTGGGGGAGTTTTCAGCAATTATTTCTTCAAAGAGACTTTCTACTTCTTTGTCTCGCTCTTTGCCTTCTGGTACCGCTATTATGTGAATACTATTTCATTCAGAGTTGTCACACAGCTATCTTAGCATCCTTTTGTTTCTAGAGATTCTTTAATCTCTCTGTTTCTCATCTTCGTTGCTTTCCTGTTCTCTAATATCCATCTCATTGATTGTCTCCTCTACTTGCAGAAATCCATTATTCACTTCCTTCATTGTATATTTCCTTTGAATTGCCATATTCTTCAGCTCTGAGTGGTTCTTTTTCAACTCTTCTGTCTCTTTGTTAAAGTCCTCCCTGAGACTTTTAATACTTTCCTACAGATCAGTGAGCATGTTTATGACTATGACTTTGAAATATTTATCAAGAAGATTAGTGATCTCCATTTCATTTAGCCATCTTTCTGTTTCTTAACCTGTAGTTTTGTTTGGTACATATTCATCTGCTTCCTCATTTTGTTAGGGTTTCTTTATTCTTCCTTTGTATCAGACAGATTTACTAGGCTTCCTGGTCCAGAGGGTAATAGCCTTATGAAGAAAGTATCATGCGGTTCTCAGCAGCTCAAGACTCTTTCTTCTCCAGTGCTTTGCTCTCCTTTGTGGTGGAGCCCCTGTTGAAGTTGGTGGTCTATGGGCTGAAGCACCTTTCTATCTGTCAGCAGTGGCTTATCTCAGTCTGCTGTGGATGGTAGCTAGCCTTAGACAGACCTTTGTGAGTAGAGGAGCAGTGCTTCTTCTGGGATTGTTGTGGGTGGGGCTGGGATGGGTTCATGGTAGCAAGTTACCAGGGTGCGTGGTCATGCAGTTGCATGCATATGTGTTGGTGGGTTCCCAGGTGCATGGTAGTGGGGTTGCAGGTGTCTGGTGGCAAGGTGTATGGCAGTGAGATGAGGAGGAAGGAGTGCCTGGAGCTGGCTCCTGTAGCTGCCACCACCCCAGTTGGGCTGAAATAAGGAAGATAAAGCTGGGAATCCTTGCATGGGTCTTCCCAAGAGCAAATTCTCCCTCTGTCTGCCAGGCAGGAATGTCTGAAGCTACTGGGTAGGCAGGCAGGCAGGCTGGCTGGCATGCATGGTAGAACCTGGGGGCTGTGTGGGGACAGGGGAATGGAGTTCCTGGGAGGGCTGAAGAAGTGTCATTCAACTGTTTTTTCTCCTATGGAAAGCTCCATCCAAACTTTGCCCCTCTTGCACTCTTTCAATTGCTAGCAATTCTTTCAAACTGCCACCTCTGTGTTGGGTCTCAGCAGGACTGATGGAGTGTGCCTGTCCCCCACATGCAGTGGGAGTCTCAGCATACCAGAGTGCTGTAACTCTCCCTGGTGTCCAACCCTGTAAATCACCAAAGCCTACTGCAATGTGAACTTGTGTTCCCAGAGAAGATCTCGAGTGTCAGGTGTGCAGTGGTCCAGAGGGTTTAGACCTTCCCAGCAATCTTGTTCCTACTCCAGCTTGTGGGATATGATGAAAGAAAAGCTGAGGTCCAGTCCAGTTCTGCTCTGCCACTTCACCCCTCTCTGTGTGGTCTTCTTTTCCTCACCATGTGTAGGTGGTCTGTTCTGCAGTCTTCAGATCATTTCCAGGGTCAGTTGTATTTGCTATTTTTTCTTCCTGGCTGTGGGTGTGGAAGAAGGTTTCTTTCTTGCCTTCCAACTCCACTATCATTTTCCCCTCCCTCCCTATGCCTTGTTTATTTTAATCCATCAGTCACCATGTATTTTTGATTGGAGAACTTAGTCTGCTTACATTTAAAGTAATTATTGAAAGGTATATGCATATTGCCATTTTAATTGTTTACTGGCTGTTGTTGTAATATGTCTCTGTACCTTTATTCTTCCCTTTCTTTCTTCCCTTCTGGTTGGATGACTTTCTTAAGTAGTATGTTTTGATTTTTTTTCTATTTTTCTTTAATGTATTTAATGCAAATTGTTGCTTTATGGTTACTGAAAGGTTCACATGTATTTTTCTATGTACATAAGAATCTATTTTAAGTTGATGTCAACTTTAATTTGAACACATTCTAAAACTCAACAGTTTTACCCCCCCACATTTTTTAATGTTACTTTTTACCTTTTTTATGTATTCTTTAACAAATTACTAGTTTTTTTAACTTTACTACTTTGTCTTTTAACCTTCTTAGTGCCTCAATAAGTGGTTAGTCCACTACCTTTAATATATATTTACCTTTTCCAATGAGAATTTTACTTTCACATATTTCTTGTTAATAATTAGAGCCATTTCTTTTTTATTACAGTATTAGTGATATACACTCTTATTAAGGTTTCACATGAAAAAGACAATGTGCTTACTACATTTACTCATATTATCAAGTCCCAAAACCATACCCCAATGCAATCACTGTCTATCAGTGCAGCAAGATGGCACAGATCCACTATGTGCCTTCTCTGTGCTACACTGTTCTCCCTGTGATCCCCCACACCATGTGAACTAAACATAATACCCCTTGATCCCTTCTCTTTCCCTCTCCACCTGTGTTTCACACCCCTCCTCTTTGGTAACCACTAGTCCCTTCTTGGAGTCTCTGAGTCTGCTGCTATTTTGTTCTTTCAGTTTTGCTTCATTGTTATACTCCACAAATGAGGGAAATCATGTGGCACTTGTCTTTCCCTGCCTGGCTTATTTCACTGAGCATACTACCCACTAGCTCCATCCACGTTGTTGCAAATGGTAGGATTTGTTTCTTTCTAATGGCCAAGTAGTATTCCAATATGTATATGTACCACATCTTCTTTATCCATTCATCTAATGATGGACACTTAGGTTGCTTCCATATCTTGGCCATTGTAAAATGTGCTGTGATAAACATAGGGGTGCATATGTTTTTTTGAATCTGAGAAGTTGTATTCTTTCGGTAAATTCCAAGAAGTAGGATTCCTGGGTCAAATAGTATTTCTATTTGTAATTTCTTGAGGAACCTCCATATTGCTTTCCACAATGGGTGAACTAGCTTGCTTTCTCACCAGTAGTGTAGGAGGGTTCCCCTTTCTCTGCATTCTCGACAGCATTTGTTGTTCTTAGTCTTTTTGATGCTGGCCATCCTTACTGGTGTTAGGTAGTATCTCATTGTGGTTTTAATTTACACTTCCCTGATAATTAGTGATTTGGATCATCTTTTCATGTGTCTGTTGGCCATTTGAATTTCTTCTTTGGAGAACTGTCTCTTCATATCCTCTGCCCATTTGTTAATTGGGTTATTCACTTTTTGGGTCTTGAGGCATGTAAGTTATTTATATATTTTAGATGTTAACCCCTTGTCGGATATGTCATTTACAAATATATTCTCACATAATATAGGATGCCTTTTTGTTCTGTTGATGGTGTCCTTTGCCATACAGAAATTTTTAGCTTTATGTAGTCCCATGAGTTCATTTTTGCTTTTGTTTCCCTTGCTCAAGGAGATGCATTCAGGAAGAAGTTGCTCGTGCTTATATTCAGGAGATGTTTTGCCTATGTTGTCTTCTAAGAGTTTTATGGTTTCATGACTTACATTAAAGTCTTTAATCCATTTTGAGTTTACTGTTGTGTATGGGGTTAAAAAATAATCCAGTTTCATTCTCTTGCATTTAGCTGTCCAGTTTTGCCAACATCAGCTGTGGAAGAGGCTTTCATTTCCCCATGGTATATTCATGGCTCCTTTATCATATATTAATTGAACATAAATGGTTGGCTTTATAACAGGGCTCTCTAGTCAGTTCCATTGGTCTATGGATCTGTTCTTGTGCCAGTACCAAATTCTCTTGATTACTGTGGCTTTGTAGTAGAGCTTGAAGTTGGGGAGCATAATGCTCCCACCTTTATTTTTCCTTCTCAGAAATGATTTGACTATTCGAGATCTTTTGTGGTTCCATAAGAATTTAAGAATGATTTTTCTCTAGTTCATTGAAGAATGCTGTTGGTATTTTGATAGGAATTGTATTGAATCTATAGATTGCTTTAGGCAGGATGACCATTTTCACAATACTAATTCTTCCTATCCATGAGCATGAGATGAGTTTCCATTTATTGGTATCTTCTTTAATTTCTCTTAAGAGTGTCTTGTAGTTTTCAGGGTATAGGTCTTTTACTTCCTTTGTTTGGTTTATTCCTAGGTATTTTATTCTTTTTGATCCAACTGTGAATGGAATTGTTTTCCTGATTTCTCTCTCTGCTAGTTCATTGTTAGTGTATAGGAATGCCACAGATATCTGTGTATTAATTTTGTATCCTGCAACTTTGCTGAATTCAGACATTAGATCTAGTAGATTTGGAGTGTATTCTTTAGGGTTTTTTTTATGTACAATATCATGTCTTCTGCAAACAGGGAGAGTTTAACTTCTTCCTTGCCAGTCTGGATGCCTTTTATTTCTTTGTGTTTTCTGATTGCCATGGGCAGGACCTCCCATACTATGTTGAATAGAACTGGGGAAAGGGCACATCTTTTTCTTGTTCCCGATCTTAAAAGGAATAGCTTTCAGCTTCTTCTTGTAAAGAATCACGTTGGCTGAGGGTTTGTCATATATGGCCTTTATTATGTTGAGGTACTTGCCTTCTATACTCATTTTGTTGAGAGTTTTTATCATGAATGGATGTTGAATTTTGTCACATGCTTTTTGAGCATCTATGGAAATGATCATGTGGCTGTTGTCCTTTTTGTTGATGTGGTGAATGATGTTGATAGATTTAGGAATACTGTACCATATGTGCATCCCTGGAATAAATCCTACTTATCATAATGGATGATATTTTTGATGTATTCTTGAATTCGGTTTACTAACATTTTGTTGAGTACTTTTTTTATTTTGGTATCATTAATCTACAATTACAGAAAGAACATTGTTTACTAGGTTCCCCCCTTCACCAAGTCCCCCCCCACTTACCCCTTCACAGTCACTGTCCATCTGCATAGTAAGATGCTGCAAAATCACTACTTGTCTTCTCTGTGTTGCACAGCCCTTGCCGTGCCCCCCAAGCACTATACATGCTAATTGTAATGCCCTCTTTCTTTTTCCACACGCTTATCCTTCCCTTCCCACCCATCGTCTCCAGTCCCTTTAACTTTGGTAACTATTAGTCCATTCTTGGGTTCTGTGATTCTGCTGCTGTTTTGTTCCTTCAGTTTTCCTTTGTTCTTATACTCCACATATTAGTGAAATCATCTGGTACTTGCCCTTCTCTGCTTGGCTAATTTCACTGAGCATAATACCCTCTAGCTCCATCCATGTTGTTGCGAGTGGTAGGATCTATTTTCTTCTTATGGCTGAGAAATATTCCATTGTGTATATGTACCACATCTTCTTTATCCATTCATCTACTGATGGACATTTAGGTTGCTTCCATATCTTGGCTATTGTAAACAGTGCAGCGATAAACATAGGGGTGCATGTCTTTTTCAAACTGGAGTGCTGCATTCTTAGGGTAAATTCCTAGAAGTGGAATTCCTGGGTCAAATGGTATTTCTATTTTGACCATTCTGAGGAACCTCCATACTGCTTTCCACAAAGGTTGAACTAGTTTACATTTCCCACCAGCAGTGTAGGAGGGTTCCCCTTTCTCCACAACCTCGCCAACATTTGTTTTTTGTTTGTCTTTCCGATGATGGCGATCCTTACTGGTGTGAGGTGATATCTCATTGTGGTTTTAATTTGCATTTCTCTGATGATTAGTGATGTGGAGCATCTTTTCATGTGCCTGCTGGACATCTGGATTTCTTCTTTAGAGAACGGTCTATTCAGCTCCTCTGCCCAGTTTTTAATTGGATTATTTGCTTTATGTTTGTTGAGGTGTGTGAGCTCTTTATATATTTTGGATTTCAATCCTTTATTGGATCTGTCATTTATGAGTATGTTCTCCCATACTATAGGATACCTTTTTGTTCTATTGATGGTGTCCTTTGCTTTACAGAAGCTGTTTAGCTTGACACAGTCCCACTTGTTCATTTTTGCCTTTGTTTCCCTTGCCCGAGGATATATGTTCATGAAGAAGTCACTCATATTTATGTCCATGAGATTTTGGCCTATGTTTTTTATTAAGAGTTTTATGGTTTCATGACTTACATTCAGGTCTTTGATCCATTTGGAGTTTACTTTTGTGTATGGGGTTAGACAGTGATCCAGTTTCATTCTCTGACATGTAGCTGTCCAGTTTTGCCAGCACCATCTATTGAAGAGACTGTCATTTCCCCATTGTATATCCATGACTCCTTTATCGTATATTAATTGGTCATATATGTTTCGGTTAATGTCTGGAGTCTATTCTTTTCCACTGGTCTGTGGCTCTGTTCTTCTGCCAGTACCAAATTGTTTTGATTACTGTGGCTTTGTAGTAGAGCTTGAAGTTGGGGAGCGAGATCCCCCCCACTATATTATTCCTCCTCAGGATTGCGTTGGCTTTTCAGGGTCTTTGATGGTTCCATATGAATTTTTGAACTATTTGTTTCAGTTCATTGAAGAATGCTGTTGATAATTTGATAGGGATTGCATTGAATCTCTATATTGCTTTGGGCAGGATGGCCATTTTGACGGTATTAATTCTTCCTAGCCAGGAACATGGGATGAGTTTCCATTTGTTAGTGACCTCTTTAATTTCTCCTAAGCGTGTCTTGTAATTTTCAGGGTATAGGTCTTTCACTTCCTTGGTTAAGTTTATTCCTAGGTATTTTATTCTTTTTGATGCTATTGTGAATGGAATTGTTTTCCTGATTTCTCTTTCTATTAGTTCATTGTTAGTGTATATAAAAGCTACAGATTTCTGTGTGTTAGTTTTGTATCCTGCAACTTTGCTGAATTCCGATATTAGTTCTAGTAGTTTTGCGGTGGAGTCTTTAGGGTTTTTTATGTACAATGTCATGGCATCTGCAAATAGTGATAGTTTGACTTCTTCTTTACCAACCCGGATTCCTTGTATTTCTTTGTTTTGTCTGATTGCTGTGGCTAGGACCTCCAGTACCACGTTGAAGAACAGTGGGAAGAGTGGGCATCCCTGTCTAGTTCCCAATCTCAGAGGAAAAGCTTTCAGCCTCTCGCAGTTCAGTATGATGTTAGCTGTGGGTTTTTCATATATGGCCTCTATTATGTTGAGGTACTTGACCTCTATGCGTATTTTGTTGAGAGTTTTTATCATGAATGGATGCTGAATTTTGTCGAATGCTTTTTCAGCAACTATGGAGATGATCATGTGGTTTTTGTCCTTTTTGTTGATGTGGTGGATGATGTTGATGGGTTTTCGCATGTTGTACCATCCTTGGATCCCTGGGATGAATCCCACTTGGTCTTGGTCTATGATGCTCTTGATGTATTTTTGAATTCTGTGTCCTAATATTTTGTTGAGTATTATTGCATCTATGTTTATCAGGGATATTGGTCTGTAGTTTTCTTTTTTGGTTGGGTCTTTGCCTGGTTTTGATATTAGGGTGATCTTGGCTACATAGAATGAGTTTGGGAGTATTCCCTCCTCTTCTATTTTTTGGAAAACTTTAAGGAGAATGGGTGTTATGTCTTCTCTGTATGTCTGATAAAATTCCGAGGTAAATCCATCTGGCCCGGAGGATTTGTTCTTGGGTAGTTTTTTGATTACCAGTTCAATTTCGTTGCTGGTAATTGGTCTGTTTAGATTTTCTGTTTCTTCCTTGGTCAGTCTTGGAAGGTTTTATTTTTCTAGGAAGTTGTCCTTTTCTCCTAGGATTTCCAGCTTGTTAGTATATAGATTTTCATAGTATTCTCTAATAATTCTTCATATTTCTGTGGGGTCCGTCGTGATTTTTCCTTTCTCATTTCTAATACTGTTCATGTGTGTTGACTCTCTTTTTCTCTTAATAAGTCTGGCTAGAGGCTGATCTATTTTGTTTATTTTCTCAAAGAGCCAACTCTTGGTTTCATTGATTTTTCCTATTGTTTTATTCTTCTCAATTTTATTTATTTCTTCTCTGATCTTTATTATGTCCCTCCATCTGCTGACCTTAGGCCTCATTTGTTCTTCTTTTTCCAATTTTGGTAATTGTGGCATTTGACTATTCAATTGGGATTGTTCTTCCTTCTTTAAATATGCCTGGATTGCTATATACTTTCCTCTTAAGACTACTTTTGCTGCATACCACAGAAATTGGGGCTTTGTGTTATTGTTGTCTTTTGTTTCCATATATTGCTGGATCTCCATTTTTATTTGGTCATTGATCCATTGATTATTTAGGAGCATGTTGTTAAGCCTCCATGTGTTTGTGAGCCTTTTTGCTTTCTTTGTACAGAATTTATTTCTAGTTTTATGCCTTTGTGTTCTGAAAAGTTGGCTGGTAGGATTTCAATCTTTTGAAATTTACTGAGGTTGTTTTTGTGGCCTAGTATTTGGTCTATTCTGGAGAATGTTCCATGTGCACTTGAGAAAATATGTATCCTGTTGCTTTTGGATGTAGAGTTCTATAGATGTGTATTAGTTCCATTTGTATTATCATGTTCTTCAGTGCCTCTGTGTCCTTACTTATTTTCTGTCTGGTGGATTTGTCCTTTGGAGTGAGTGGTGTGTTAATGTCTCCCAAAATGAATGCATTGCATTCTATTTCTTTCTTTAATTCTGTTAGTATTTGTTTCACATATATTGGTGCTCCCGTATTGGTTGCATATAAGTTTATAGTGGTTATATCCTCTTGTTACACTGACCTCTTTATCATTATGTGATGTCCTTCTTTATCTCTTGTTACTTTCTTTATTTTGAAGTCTATTTTGCTGATACTAGTACTGTAGCACCTGCTTTTTTCTCTCTGTTGTTTGCATGAAATATCTTTCTCCAGTCCTTGACTTTTAATTTGCGTATGTCTGGGTTTAAGGTGAGTCTCTTGTAAGCAGCATATAGATGGGTCTTGCTTTTTTATCCGTTCTATTACTCTGTGTCTTTTGATTGGTGCATTCAGTCCATTTACATTTAGGGTGATTATTTAAAGATATGTACTTATTGCCATTGCAGGCTTTAGATTTGTGGTTACCAAAGGCTCAAGTTTCGCTTGTTTACTACCTTACTGTCTGACCTCACTCACTTATTGAGCTCTTATAAACACAGTCTGATGATTATTTCTTTCCATTCTTTTTCCTCCTCCTCCATTCTTCATATTTTGGATGTTTTGTTCTGTGCTCTTTTTAGGAGTGCTCCCATCTAGAACAGTCCCTCTAAGATACCCAGTAGAGGTGGATTGTGGGAGGCAAATTCCCTCAATTTTTGCTTGTCTGAGAATTGTTTAATCCCTCCTTCATATTTAAATGATAATCGTGTTGGATACAGTATCCTTGGTTCAAGGCCCTTCTGTTTCATTGCATTAAATATATCATGCCATTCTCTTCTGGCCTGTAAGGCTTCTGTTGAGAAGTCTGATGATAGCCTGATGGGTTTTCCTTTGTAGGTGACCTTTTTACTCTCTCTGGCTGCCTTTAATACTCTGTCCCTGTCCTTGATCTTTGCCATTTTAATTATTATGTGTCTTGGTGTTGTCGTCTTTGGATTCCTTCTCTCGGGAGTTCTGTGTGCCTCCGTAGTCTGAGCAACTATTTCCTCCCCCAGTTTGGGGAAGTTCTCAGCAAATATTTCTTCAAAGACACTTTCTATCCCTTTTTCTCTCTCTTCTTCCTCTGGTACCACTATAATGCGGATATTGTTCCTTTTGGATTTGTCACACATTTCTCTTAATATTGTTTCATTCCTGGAGATCCTTTTATCTCTCTCTGCATCAGCTTCTATGCATTTCTGTTCTCTGGTTTCTATTCCATCAATGGTCTCTTGCATCTTATCCATTCTGCTTATAAATCCTTCCAGAGTTTGTTTCACTTCTGTAATCTCCCTCCGGACTTCATCCCTTAGCTCTTGCATATTTCTCTGCAGCTCTGTCAGCATGTTTATGATTATTAGTTTGAACTCTTTTTCAGGGAGACTGGATAGGTCTGCCTCTGCAGATCCTTTCTCAGGTGTAACTATCTTGGACTGGACCAGATTTTTTGCCTTTTCATGGTGATAGCAGTGGCTGTAGACTGGTTGCAGGTGTGTCAGGTGGGAGACGGAAGTCCTTTCCTGCTTGCTGGATGCCTTGCCCTTCTCTGCTGCCTGTGACAGCTACCTGGACTCCTGGAGGAGCCCTGGATTAATCTCCTAAGCTGCTGTGGGCGGGGTGTCCGTCAGAGCAGCGCGGAGCACTGCTGGGAGTCGCAGGCACACCAGGTGCACTCCTCCATGCTAGCAGCGACCCTGCCAGGCAACTGTGTGGCAGCAGCGGCCTTTGGGTCTGGCCCAAGTGGCTGTGTGTTTGGCTGGTGTTTCGTTTGTCTCCTGGGAATGTGCCTGCTCCGTCTGGCTCCACTGCACGTGCGCGTGGGGCTTTTCCACATAGGCTTCTACTGGGCTCTTGCTTCACTGCTGCCGGTGTGCACGGGCCATGCCCGGGCTGTTCGGTCATGCCACTGCGGGCTAGCACAAGCCTCTCCTGCGGCACACGGATCTGCTCTCAGTTCCTTCTGGCGCTGCTGTCCCTGGCGCACACTCCCACTCTCCTGCTTTTGGGCCTGTGTGTCGGGGTCTGTATCAGTTGGAGGAATGGCTGGCAAGCTGCCTAGTCCTGTGAGGGGCTTCAGAGCTGCACTGCATCTGTTTAGGGCGCCTATGTTTCCCCTGTATTCCCAGCTGCCAGGACAACTTCACCCAGCTATGGGGTCCCTGTCTCTTTAAGACTTGCAGAAAGCACTCGCTTTTCTTTTGTCTCAGGGGCGCCAGTTGCGGGGACCTGCACAGAGGTTTTGCTTTTCCGTTTCTCTAACATCCAGCACCCCGTGCACCTTGTGTCTGCGTTCCGGGTGCAGATTTCTAGAGCTGGTTGTTTAGCAGTCATGGGTTTTCACTCCCTCCGGTTTCCGACTCCTTTCTTCCCACCGGGTTTTGGGGTGGGGGAGTGTTCGGGTCCTGCCTGGCCGTGGCTTGTATCTTACCCCCTTCGTGTGATGCTGATTTCTCGCAGATGTAGATGTATCCTGGCTGTTGTACTGCATCCACTGGTGTCTCTTTTAGGAATAGTTGTATTTATTGTATTTTCATAAATATATATGTTTTGGGGAGGAGATTTCCTCTAAACTACTCATCCTGCCATCTTCCCATGATCCTTGTTGAGTATTTTTTGCAGCTATGTTCATCAGGGATATTGGTCTGTAATTTTCTTTTTTTGTGGTGTCTTTGCCTGGTTTTGGTATTAGAGTGATGCTGGCCTCATAGAATGAGTTTGAAAGTGTTCACTCTTCTTCTACTCTTTGGAAAACTTTAAGGAGGATGGGTATTAAGTCTTCACTAAATTTTTGAAAAATGTGGAGGTGAAGTCATCTGGTCCAGGAGTTTTGTTCTTAGGTAGTTTTCTCTTTACCAGTTCAATGTCATTGCTGGTAATTGGTCTGTTCAGAATTTTTGTTTTTTCCTTTGTCAGCCTTGGAAGGTTGTATTTTTCTAGACAGTTGTCCATTTCTTCTAGGTTATCCAGTTTGTTAGCATGTAATTTTTCATAGTATTCTCTAATAATTTTTTGTATTTCTGTGGTGTCTGTGGTGATTTTTCCTTTCTCATTTCTGTTTCTGTTTATGTGTGTAGACTCTCCTCTTTTCTAGATAAGTCTGGCTAGGGGTTTATCTATTTTGTTAATTTTTTCAAAGAACCATCTCTTGCTTTCATTGACTCTTTCTATTGTCTTATTCTTCTTGATTTTATTTGTTTCTGCTCTAATCTTTATTATGTCCCTCCTTCTACTGACTTTTGGCCTCATTTGTTCTTCTTTTTCTAGTTTCATTAATTGTGAGTTTAGACTGCTTATATGGGATTGTTCTTCTTTCCTGAGGTAGGCCTGTATTGCAATATACTTTCCTCTTAGCACGTCCTTGGCTCTGCCCCACAGACTTTGCAGTGTTGAATGACTGTTGTCATTCATGTATTAGTGTTGTCATTCATGTCTCCATGTATTGGTTGATCTCTGTTTTTATTTGGTCATTGATCCATTGGTTACTTAGGAGCATGTTGTGAAGCCTCCATGTGTTTGTGGGATTTCTCATTTTCTTTGTGTAATTTATTTCTAGTTTTTTATCTTTGTGGTCTGAGAAACTGGTTGGTACAATTCCAATATTTTTGAATTTACTGCGTCTCTTTTTGTGGCCTAGTATATGATCTATTCTTGAAAATATTCCATGTAAACTTGAGAAGAATTTGTATTCTGCTGCTTTTGCTTTTGGGTATAGAGTTCTGTAGATGTCTGTTAGGTCCATCTGTTCTAATGTGTTTTTCAGTGCCTCTGTGTTCTTACTTTCTGTCTGGTTGATCTGTCCTTCAGAGTGAGTGGAGTGTTGAAATCTCCTAGAATGAATGCACTGCGTTCTATTTCCCCTTTTGATTCTGTTAGTGTATGTTTCACATATGTAGGTGCTCCTGTGTTGGGTGCATAGATATTTATAATGGTTATACCTTCTTGTTGGATTGACCCCTTTATCATTCTGTAATGTCCTTCATTGTCTCTTGTAAGTTTCTTTGTTCTGAAGTCTATTTTGTGTGATACAAGTACTGCAAGACCTGCTTTTTTCTCTCTATTTGCTTGAAATATCTTTTTCCATCCCTTCACTTTTAGTCTGTATATGTCTTTGGGTTTAAAGTGAGTCTCTTGTAGGCAGCACATGGATGGGTCTTCTTTTTTTATTCATTCAGTGACTCTATATCTTTTGATTGGTGGATTCAGTCCATTTACATTTAGAGTGATTTTCAATAGGTATGTACTTATTGCCATTGCAGACTTTAGATTCGTCATTACCAATGGTTCAAGGTTAACTTCCTTACTATCTAACACTCTAACTTAACTCACTCAATATGCTATTACAAACACAATATAAGTGGTGTTTTCTTTTTTTCTCCTTTTTCTTCCTGCTCCATTCTTTATATTAGGTATTATATTTTGTAATCTTTGTCTATCCCTTGATTGACTTTGGGGATATTTAATTTAATTTTTCTTTTGCTTAATAATTACCTGTTCTACTTTCTCTTCTGTGGTTTTATTACCTCTCATGAGAGCTATTAAACCTTAGGAACACTTCCATCTATAGCAGTCCCTGCAAAATAGACTGTAGAGATGGTTTGTGGGAGGTAAATTCTCTCAGCTTTTGCTTATCTGAAAATTGTTTAATCCCCCCTTCAAATTTAAATGTTAATCTTGCCGGATAAAGTACTCTTGGGTCCAAGCCCTTCTGCTTCATGGTATTAAATACATCATGCCACTCCCTTCTGGCCTGTAAGATTTCTTCAGAGAAGTCTGGTGTTAGCCTGATGGGCTTTACTTTGTATGCAATCTTATTTCTCTCTCTGGCTGTTTTTAGTAGTCTGTCCTTATCCTTGATCTTTGCCATTTAAATTACTATACATCTTGGTGTTGTCTTCCTTGGGTCCCTTGTGTTGGGAGATCTGTGGATCTCCATGGCCTGAGAGACTATCTCCTCCCCCAGATTGGGGAAGTTTTCAGCAATTACCTCCTTAAAGACACTTTCTATCTCTTTCTTTCTCTTCTTCTTCTTCTTCTGGTACCACTGTAATGTGAATATTGTTCCATTTGGATTTGTCACACAGTTCTCTCAATATTCTTTCATTCTTGGAGATCCTTTTATCTCTCTGTGCCTCAGCTTCTTTGTATTCCTCTTCTCTGGTTTCTATTCCATTTATGATCTCCTCCACTGTATCCAATCTGCTTTTAATACCCTCCTTTGTGCTCTTCAATGATTGGATCTGTGACTGGAATTCATTTCTGAGTTCTTGAATATCTTTCATTACCACCATTATCATGTTAATGATTTTTATTTTGAACTCCCTTTCAGGAAGAGTCATGAGGTCCATGTCATCTTTCTCAGGGGTTATATTAATTTTACTCTGTACCAGGTTCCTTTGTCATTTCATATTTGTGTATGGCCCTTTAGTGCCCGGAAGCTCTACTCTCTGGGGCTGCTCTGCCCCTGAAGCAATGTTGGGGGTCATAGGAGAGTGATACTGTTGTCTGGAGTGGGGAAAGAGCTGTTTCCTGCTTCCAGCCCACTATGCCTGTCTCTACTGCCTGAACCAGTGGGCCGAGCACACAGGTATAAGCCTTTGTCCCAGAGCAGCCAGATATGGATCTCTCCTTTCCACAAGCAACTGGAATCTCAGTCTCTCCAGGAATTCTGCCTGTCTTAGCTTTCCATCCCCATAATCATGAGAGTATCATGAAAACACCATGAAATGTATGTTTGTGCTCCCAGAGCAAATTTCCGGAGTTGGGTATTCAGAAGTTCCAGGCCTCCACTCCCTCCCCGCTCCATTTCTCTTCCTCCTGCCAGTGAGCTGGGGTAGGGGAAGGGCTTGGGTCCTGCTGGGACACAGCTTTGTTACATTACCGTGTTCTGTGAGGTCTGCTCTTTTCTCCAGATTTATGCAGTCTGGCACAGTCCTCTTTTCTGTTGCTCTCTCAGGATTAGTTGTATTAATTATATTTTCATATTATATGTGGTTTTAGGAGGAAGCCTCTGTCTCACCTCTCATGATGCCATCTTTAATCCTCTCATCATTTCTTTTTATCTTAAAGAGTTCTCTATCATATTTTATGTAATGCTGGTTTAGTAGTGTTGAACTCCTTCAGATTTTGATGTGTGAAAACCTCTTTATCTCTCCTTCAAATCTGAATGTTAACCTTAACAGGTATTGTATTCTTGGTTGAAAGTTTCTTCCTTTCAGAGCTTTGAATGTCATGCACTCTCTTCTGGCCTGCAAAGTTTCTGTTGAGAAATTTGCTCATAGCCTTATGGAGCTTCCCTTCTACGTAACAATTTGTTTTTCTCTTGCTGCTTTTTAGATTCTCTCTTTACCTTTATTTTTTATACTTTGATTATAATGTGTGTTGGTGTCCGTTTTTTGTTTCATCTTATTGGAACTCTCTGGACTTCCTGGACCTCAGTGTCTATTTCCTTAGGTTATAGAAGTTTTCAGTCATAATTTCTTGAAATAATTTTTCAGCCCTCTTTTCTCTTTTTTCCCCTTCTGAGATCCTTATATTACCAATTTTGTTCTTTAAATCCTGTCCTAGAGGATCCTTAAATTATTTTCATTTAAAAATTTATTTATTTCTTTTTACTGCTGTGTCAGGTTGAGTTCCATTCCTGTATACCTTTAGCTTGCTGATTCGTTATGCTTTATCCAGTCTGCTTTTGAATGTCTCTAGTATATTTTCTGTTCAGTTCTTATATTTTTCCGCTGCATGACTTCTATTTGATACTTTTTGCTTTATATCCCATTGTTGAAATTTAGTGTTCATCCATTCTTTTTATGAGTTCAGAAAGCATCTTTATAACCATTACTTTGAATATCATTATAATCTTTCTCTGAAGTTTTGTCTCCTTTTTAAATCATATTTATTTGTTTTCTAATTTTGCTTTATTCTCTGTGTTTGTTTCTATGTGTTTAGGCAAAGCAGCTAGCTCTCTGTCCTGAAGAGGTACTCTAATGTAGGTGATATCCTTTTTGTTCAACTTTGCCCTAGTTTTTGGTTGGATCTTAAACTTTTTGGTGTCTAAACTGCCTGATTTATTCTTTATATGCACTTCTTGTTGACTGTTAAGACTTGTCAGTGATTCATCATCTAGTTTCAGGCTAGGTGTTTGGAATCCAGATCCTCAGACAACAGATTTTAAAGGATACAACTACATACAGTTCTGTAGGTCTGCAATCATAACCTTGTTGGTCTCCAGGCCAGAAGATACAATGGTTTCCCCTGAGCAATAGTTTCAAAAATTATAGTTCTAGATAAGTGTATAAGGTCCTTTCTTGGAAGACTCATTAAGCTGAAGTGAGCCCAAAAAGGTGGACAAGGATGGTGTCTTCCTACTTATGTTCTCTGGATGCACATCCTTAGCTTCTAGATTTGGTGGAAACTGGAAGCCTGTCCGCCTGGCTGAAGCTGAAGTCCTAAATAAGTAAGCCTTATTTTGAAGGAAGACTGCACTCATGTTTCAGTCTGCTGGCTGTGTAGTGCTCTGGATGTTGTGGTCTTCCAGGAGCTCAATTTCCAATTGTTGTAGTACTGTGGAGCTCTGGAATGTCATCCCACTTTGCCATCCAGGCCAGGGGATAAAGTGTGTTGCCTGTATGGATTGCATGTGCTCAATGGCTTTAGCAATACATCTGGAGTATATAATGGATGGGGAACACATGCTGGCTACAGGAAGGAAGTGGGAAAGTATCTTGGCTGTGCACACCAATGCAGCAAGACAGAACGTTGTTCAGCATGCATGCCAGCTTTCGACTTGAAATAAATGATGCCTTAACTGTTGCTGTTAGTCAGCCCCAGTCAAGTGGTGTGTGTTGCAACCACCTGTACTTGCAGACTTTAGCTTGGAGGCAAGAGAACTGCATGACCATTCATACTTGCCTGCCACAGCCAAGGACAAGGGGAGTGCTGTAGCCTCTTGCACTCTCTAGTCTCATTGGGTGCTGTGACTGCTCACTCTTACCTCGTTTAGCAAGGTGGAAGCAGGGAACCATGTTTGAGCTCTCCCACCTGTACTAGCAGGCTGTGTGGAGACTGCAATGATGGCATCCATCAGCACCTTTGTTTCTGGAGATTGTCTCAATTGTCCATGCTCCTCCAGCTGATGGCACTAGATCAGAAAATGAATCTACCTCACTTGTAATCTAGGTGATTTTCAAACTACTGTTTGTTTGATGGGTCTTGGGATGAATGAGACCTCCAAGAAGGTACTCTCAGTTTCCTAGAGCTCTTTGGAGACACTGGACATCAGCCTCATTGGTTTTTCAAGCCAGATGTTCTGAGGGCTTGCCTTTCTGGTGCAAATTCCAGGGGCTAAGGTGCTTGGTGTGAGGTACCAGCTTTGTTTTTAGGAATACTCTGTCCTGTATCCTCTCTCCTGCACTCTGGGGTCTCAAGGAAACACTAAAGTAGTTCATGGAGACTGAAGACTGCTGTCATGTTGCATGTTGTTTTCTGTATCAATGGCAGACTGAATTTTAAAAAATTAAAAAATCACTAGAAAAGTTGGAAGATAAATTTGAGGAAATCTTACTGAAATTATAGCAAAAGGACAAACAGACAGAAAGTGGAAATCTCAGGGTAACACTTGTGCTCCACGAGTCCAGTGAATCCAGATATAATAAGGAAATATGAATGAAAATTTCTAAGTTATAACACAAGTAATGGTTAATGGGACATCCTGAGGTAAGGTTTAGATTGGAACAGATCAAATGATTCCAGGAAAAAAATTCCTTTAAGATTATAAAACTGTTATACTACCAAATATGTATGAATTTTTTGAGAGGAGATTTATACAACTGGATAAGCATTTGAGGATAAAGTTGTACAAAGAAAATTAAGCGAGCAAACATACAAAAAACAAAAATTAAGTAAATGAACTGTAAGGGAAAAAATGTTATGCAGAAAAGGGTAAATATATTCATAATTCAAATGCACAAATCACTTACATAGTCATGATAATGCTAATGTTAAATGAGACTAAGCAAAATTATGAAATAACCATACAGGGAAGATAAGAGAAGTACGCATGTAGGTGAAAGGGTCAATGAAGAGATCTTGAAAGAAATTTTTTTAAATGCTTCACATTTTATAGTGGAAAATCAATCAACAGTTCTTAGCACTGTAATATCAAGAAGCAGCAGCTTACACAATATGAGAGAGACTGGTAGGAGTTTTCCAGTATCTCTCTTCTTCCTCTTTTAGAATAATGGAAAATTTAACTGGGCACATAGCTGCCAACAGTATAACTACATTTGCCACTACCTTTGCAGTAGGGGATGGCCACATGACTAATCTTCAGCCAATGAGATATAAGTGAATGTGTCTTGTGGGAGTTTATGGAATCCCATTTAAAAGACAGCTGGTACACGCTCTTTGCCCCTTCTTTCATTCTGCCTGAATCATAAATGCCATAATTTTACACTTAGAGGACAAGGGCTACATCATAAAGTTGGTATGACTGAAGGTAAAAGACACTAGAGTCTTTGAGAAATTCACAGGTAAGAATGGTCATCCTGACTCTAAATTTTATAACCCTGGACTTGTACATGGAATTCAAATGTCATGTCTAAGTCACTGTTATTTGAATCTTTCTGTTACTCAAAGCCGAACCTAATTCTAACTAATACAGCATATTTCATAGACAGAGGTAAATACCAAAGGCAGATACCAAATATCATCTAAAAGAGTGGAGAGCAGTTTACACTGGCTATGGGGAAATGATAGGAAGGGAGGAGTGAGGAATATTGGTTTTGTACCAAGTCCTATAGAACTTGACAACTTAGCAATATACATGTATAACTGATTTTTAAAAAATTTAAATGACAATGACAACAAAAACAGATGCTCTGAGTTTCTCTATTCTTGGCTTTTGCTTAGGCTCCTCACACCATGATCCCACTCCCAATTCCTCATCATTTTTATTCTGTGTCATCCCTCTTGTTAGACTCTAAGCTCCTTAAAAACAGCAAAAGTGTCTATGTATTCTGTTTCCTTGTTATTGTATATAACACGTAGCATGCTCAGTAAATACAGCATTTAATTTAATTTTCCATCTAGATCCTAACAAAATAAAAAGCAAGGCTCTGAATGGGAAAGTATTTTGAGAAATATGTACTGTATGACATCTCCTTATATTTCTACTCTTTCTTCACTTATGTATGAAAAAAAGCTTTATTTCTTCCTATAAAAGAGTTCTGTGTTTTTTCATTTGGTCTTTAATCATACTTCCTTTTTATCTTTTGGGATGAATCTCCAGTATGAGTTGAAGTCTATTCATATTTGCTTACAAGAGCCAACTACTGTTAGTGTATCTTCTGAACTCCATGTTGAATGAGTCATGGAATCAGCAATTGTGGGAATCTTTATACCATGGGAAAAAATTGCTATTAATCAGAGGGTTTTTTTTTTCTTAGAGAGTTGATTTTCCAATACACCACTGGCACTATGTAAATATTTTATGTGTCTTTTAAATGGAAGATAAAGTACTGTTTCCATGACTGATCAATATAATTTTTCAATGTCATTCATTATGTTGTTTGTGAGATGCATTTCATATCACTTCATGCAATTTTTAAAGCAGTGCTACAGAGATATATTTAACATACTATAAAATTCAGTGTGTTATTTAATGTATATAACGAAAAGGTTTTTAATATATTCACAGAGTTGTGCAACAATCACCAATAGCTAATTTCAGATCATTTTCATTATGCCAAAAAGAAACTCTATACCCACTAGCACTCACTCCCCATTCCTTCTAACCCCACCCTAAGCCCCTGGCAGATACTAATCTACTTTCCGTCTCTATAGATGTTCTTATTCTGGACATTTCATAGAAATGGAATCTTTAGATATGTGGCATTCTGTGAATGGCTTCATTCACTTAGCATAATGTTTTCAAGATTCATCTATATTTTAGCATGTTTCAATATTTCATTTCTTTTTATGATTCTATAACATTATATTATATGCACATATAATATTTCGTTTATCCATTCAATTGATAGACATTTGTATTTTCCCCACTTTTTGGCTACTATGAATAATAATGCTGTTATGAACAACCATGCATTTTTTTTAAGTCATAGATTTTCTGTTTTATTTTTTTACATTTTTCTATTTAAGACATTTTTCATTTCACTTTATTTTTCTCTGAATTCATGTTTTTTTATTAAAGTATCATTGTTATATAATCTTGTATTGGTTTCAAATGTAGAACAGAGTGGTTCAACAGTTACCCATACTATTAAATACCCACCCCCTCTAGTGTGGTCCCTATCAATGTAGTAAGATGTTACAGAACCATTAACTGTATTCTCTGTGTTATACTACTCTGTGCTGTCCCTGTAAGCAATCTATATTGTGATTGAGAATTATTGTGTCCTTCAATCCTCTTCCCCTCCCCCTCCTCCATCCCCAACGCCTCCCCTTTGATAACCACTAGTCCCTTCTCAGTGTCTACTGCTATTTTGTTCCTTCTATTTTGCTTTGTTTTCATACTTCACAAATAAGTGAAATCATTTGGTATTTGTCTTGGTCCACCTGGCTTATTTCACTGAGAATAATACCTTCTAGATCCATCCATGTTGTTGCAAATAGGAGAATTTCTTTTTCTTTCATCACTGAATAATATTCCATTGTGTATATGTACCACATCTTTATCCATTCATCTACTGATGGACACTTCCATGTATGTTTTTGAGTGGACATGCAGTTCATTTCTTTTGGGTATATACCTAACAGTGTAACTGCTGGGTTACATGATAACTGTTAAACTGTGAGGACTGTTTTCCAAAGTGGCTAAAACATTTTACATATTCACCAGAAATATACAATGGTTCCAATTTCTCCATATCCTGGCCAACACTTGCTGTCATCTGTCTTTATTATAGCCATCATAGTGGGTATTAAGTGGCATTTCATCGTGGTTTTGATTTATATATGAAAAGTGATGTTGAAAATATTTTTGTGTGTTTATTGGTCATTTGTGTATCTTTTTTGGAAAAATGTCTACTCAAGTCATTTATCCATGTTTCATTTGCATTATTTGCCTTTTTATTATGGAGATATGAGTTCATTACATACTCAAGATAAGTTCCTTGAATGTGTTTCCTCCCATTCTATGGGTTATCTTTTTCACTTTATTAGTGATATTGTTTACAGCACCTTATATACTTTTTAAAGCTCTCATTTTTGACACTCATCAACAGAAAAAAAATTATTGAAATTATCTTACCCGAACTATTTCACAGTCAACATTTAATTCAGTTGCAACTGCTTCAATTTTCTCTCTACAGACTGAGCCAAGGCTGGTCATGCCATTGTCCCAGTACTTCTTAAGGGTAGCCAAGTCTCGGTCACTGAACTGAGTGCGGTCTTGTAGCTGTAAAACACATTTAAAAGAATTAGAATAACCAAAGGGAAGAATATTATAGAGAAGATAATTAAGGTGAGATGTGCTGGATAATTTTCAACACATAACAGTAGATAAATTAATTTCACAATTTTATGTTGATCCACTCTGAAATGTGCATGCTCATGGTATTTATTTCTATAACATGAAAGTGTGCTAGAGAAATAAGTAAATATTTTTATTGCTAGCAATTAATATTGATTGTAAGTGGTTTTAGTCACACAAAACGTAATTGTACAAAATACTAATAAATTTTATTTTCATTATTTTTCTCATTTAATCATTGAATTTAATGAGTTGTTTATGCATTTTGGATATTACACCCTTACTGTATATATAATTTGCAAATATATTATTCCATATGGTAAAGTGCTATTTTGCTTGTTGAGATTTTCCTATGTGGTACATAAGCTTTTTAGCTTGGTGTAGTCCCATTTGTTTATTTTTGCTTTTGTTTTCCTTTCTTGGGGAGATGTATCCAGAAATTTCTCATGCTGATGTTCATGAAATTCTTGCTAATGTTCTCTTCTAAGAATTTATGGTTTCATGTCTTACATTTAGGCCTTTCATCCACTTAGAATTTACTTTTGTCTATGGTGTAATAGAGTGATCTATTTATAGTTTTCACATGTCCCTGTTCAGTTTCCCCAACACCATTTGTTGAAGATACTGTCTTATCTCCATTGTATATTCATGGCTCCTTTGTCATATATTAATTGACTGTATCTGTATTGGTTTATTTCTGGGATTTCTATTCTGTTCCATTGATCTATGGGTCTGTTCTTGTGCCAGGACCTACTGTTTTGATTACTGTATCTTTGTAGCACAGTTTGAAATCAGGGATCATCATACCCCAATCTTTGTTCTTCTTTGTCAAAATTACTTTGGCCACTGGGGTATTTTGTGGTTCCATATAAATTTTAGGATTTTTTGTTCCAGTTCATTGAAAAATGCCATTAGTATTTTGATAGGGACTGCATTGAATCTGTAAATTGCTTTGGGCAAGCTAGGCATTATGACAATATTAATTTTTCCTATTCATGAGCACAGGATAGACTTCCACTTACTGGGTTTTTGTTAATTTCTTTCATGAGTGTCTCATGGTTTTCAGAATAAAGTTCATTCACTTACTTGGTTAGGTCTATTTCTAGGTATTTTACTCTTTTTGAGGCAACTGTAAATGGAATCATTTCCCTTATTTCTCTTTCTGCTAGTTTGTTGTTAGTATATAGGAACACAACATATTTATGTGTATTAATTTTGTATCTTGAAACTTTGCTCAATTCAGTTAATTCTAATAGTTTTTGGGAGGAGTCTTTAGGGTTTTTGCATAATATGCAATCTGCAAATAGTGACAGTTTAACTTCTTTGTAACCAACTTGCATGCCTTTATTTCTTTGTATTGTCTGATTGCCATGGCAAGGCCTTCCTGTACAATGTTGAATAAAAGTGGTGAGAGTGGACAACCCTGTCTTGTTCCTGATCTTAGAGGAAAAGCTTTCAGCTTTTCACCATTGAGTATTATTTAAGCTGTGGGCTTGTTGTATATGATATTTAAATTATGTTGTTTTCCCTCAACACCCATTTTGTTGAGAGATTTTATCATGAATGGATGTTGAATTTGGCTAAATGCTTTTCAGCATCTGTTGTGATGATCATATGGTTTTTATCCTTCTTTTTGTTAATGTGGTCTATCACCTTGATTGGTTTATGAATATTGTACCATACTTGAATCCCTAGAATAAATCCCACTTGGTCATGATTGGTAATCCTTCTGATATATTTTTGAATTCAGCTTGCTTACATTTTGTTAAGGTTTTCTGCATTTATGTTCACCATTGTTCTGTATTTTTTTTTGTAGTGTTTTTGGTTTTGGTATTAGAGTGATTCTCACCTCATGGAATGAATTTGGAGGTATTTTCTTCTCTTTTACTTTTTGGATTACTTTAAGAACAGGTAATAGCTCTTATTAAATGTTTGGCAGAATTCAGCTTTGAATCCATCTAATACTGGACTTTTGTTTGTTGGGAGTTTCTTGATAACCAATTCAGTTTCATTGCTGGTAATGTTTTTTATTTAGAGTATATGTTTCTTCCTCAGTCAGTCTTGGAAGGTTGTAGTTTTCTAGGAATGTGTCCATTTCTTCTAGGTTGTCCAATTTGTTGGCATATAATTTTTAATTGATTTATAATTATTTTTATTTCTGTGTCAATGATAACTTCTTCATTTCTGATTTTGTGTATCTGTTTTGTTGATAAGCCTGACTAACGGTTTGCCTATTTTCATTATCTTCTCAAAGAGCCAGCTCTTGATTTCATTGATTTTTTTCTTTTGTTTCCTTAATCTCTGTTTTTCTGCTCTAAACTTTATTATATCCATCTGCCTACTAAATTTGGGCTTTGTTTGCACTTTCTCTATTATTTTAGTTATAGTGCTAGATTGTTTATTTGACACTGTTCTTTCTTGAGGTAGGCCTATATTACTGAAATATTTCCTCTTAAAATTGCTTTTGCTGCATTCTGCATATTTTAAGCAGTTTTTTTGTCTCTGTGTATTGTTTGATTTCCTCTTTGATATGTTTCTTGATCCATTGATTATTTAGAATCATGTTGTTTAGCTTCCATGTGTTATTTTTTTCAGTTTTCTTGTAATTTTTTTCTAGTTTCACATCATTGTATGAAAAGATGCTTGATACAATTTCAATTCTCTTAAATTTGTTGAGACTTATTTTGTTTCCTAATACATAACTAATTTTGGAGAATATTCCATGTGCACTTGAGGAAAATGTGTATTCACCTGCTTTTGAGTAGAATGTTATGTATGTATCTGTTAAGTCCATTTCACCTAATGTGCCATTCAATACCTATTGCCTTTTATTTTCTGTCTGGATGATCTATCTATTGATAAGTGGGATATTACTGTCCCCTATTTTTGTGTTGTTATTTATCCCTTTCAGTCTGTTAGTATTTGGTTTAAACATTTAGGTGCTCCTATGTTGGATGCATAGATGTTTGTGATTTTTATATTCTCTTGTTGGACTGATGCTTTTATCACTAGGTAATGTCCTTCTTTGTCACCTGTTACTTTTTTTTGTTTTGATGTATGTTTTTTTTTGTTTTTGTTTTTGGAGAGGGCATCTCTCATATTTATTGATCAAATGGTTGTTAACAACAATAAAATTCTGTATAGGGGACTCAATGCACAATCATTAATCAACCCAAGCCCAATTCTCAACAGTCTCCAATCTTCTGAAGCATAATGAACAAGTTCTTACATGGTGAACAAGTTCTTACATAGTGAATAAGTTCTTACATGGTGAACAGTGCAAGGGCAGTCATGTATGTTTTGTCTAAGTATTGCAACTCCATATTTTTTCATCACTCTTTGCATGGTGTATTTTTTTCATCCCTTGGTTTCATTCTGCATGTGTCTTCAGTTATTAAGTAAATATAGGCAGCAAAACAGATGAGTTTTTAAAAATTATATCCATTAAGTCACCCTATGCTTTTTGATTGGAGCATTAGGCCATTTGCATTTAAAGTAATTATTATTTGGTATGTACCTCCTGTACTTCTGTTAAACGTTTCCTGGTTGTTTTTGTCCTTCTGTTATGATCCTTTCTTCCTCTTTTGGTAAATTCTCTTGTTTTATGGTTGGGTTCCTTTCTTGTTTTTTGTGTGGGTATCTATTTGATGTTTCTGGTTTGTTATTACCATGCAGTTTTATATGACATCTTGTGACTATAAAAATTTATAAGAAGCTGACAAATATAACAATCTGTAATAAGTGATAATAGCTGATTCTAGCAGGACTACATTTCTTACTCCCATCCTCCATGTTTTATGTATATAATATCTTTTTTTACACCTTTTCCTTAAGTGATTCCTTTAACTAATTTTAGATGTAATTTCTTTTGGTGCTTTTGCCTTTTTGACCTTCATGCTAGCTTTAAAGTAAGTGATCTACTACCTCTTCACCTGGTTTGCTTTAACAATGGACATTGTTCCTTTTCTTAGATTTCTTGCTTCTATTTATGGTATTTTCTTTTCCTCTTCAAGAAATATCTTTAATGTTTCTTGTAAGGCTGGTTAAATTGTGATGAATACTTAAGATATTTTTCTGTGAAGCTCTTTATCTTTCCTTCAATTCTGAATGATAAATTTGGTGGGAAAAACATGCAACATTTCCTGGATTTGGGGGCCATCGTTGTGCAGGAGCTATGCTATTATTCTCTGTATCATTCCAATTTTAGTATTTGTGCTGGCAAATTGAGCACCCAATACATTTTAAAAAGAGGAGAATTTAAATCACCCACAATCCTGGAAATGATGCTTGGTAACATTCTAATAAATACTCTTTCAAACTTATTTCTCTGACATACATATTCACATTCACACTACATACCTTTAAAAAATAAGAATCAGAAATGTATCATCTGTTTCCCTTTGATAAATTAATATGGATCTTTTATACATAGGTCTCCTACTAGTATGATAATTAAAAGGGTAAATAAGAGAAATTTGAGATAACAGAGCCCTAAAAGAACAATCTTATTTATAGCTTCAGAAAGTTTCCTAATAAGCCTGTCCTTTTTGTTTTTAATTTTTAATTTAATCCAACAAACTACGGACTTTACATGTTGTTTTAATTCAATGAATTTGGGGGCATCACTAGAAAATAACTTAGAAGCATAATACAATTATGACTTCCATTTTGCTGATAAGGAGTCAGGAAGAGTGAAAAGTCTCATTCAACATGACACAAAAAGACCATGGCAGAGCCAGAAATAGAAGTATATCTGATTTTTTTCTAGTAGTTCTATCCCTAAGATGTCTCCAATTATCTCAAGGAGTGGTGAAAAAAATCTAAAAATGAACTTTCATTAAAAATATATATCTTGCAGGCCAAGAATTCAAGATGGCAGCTTGACAGGTGAAACAGAGAATCCTCTCAGAACCAGATATAATGTGAAAATATAGTTAGTACAGAAGGAGCCAAGATGGTGGCATGAGTAGGGCAGCAGAAATCTCCTCTCAAAAAGATATATATTTTTGAAAATACAACAAATACAACAACACTTAAAAGAGAGACCAGAAGATACAGTACAACAGCCAGGCTGCATCTACATCTGCAAGAACTCAGCATCTCACAAAGGGGTTAAGATACAAAGCCACGACCCAGTGGGACCCAAGCACTCCCCCCACCCAAGCTCATCAGTGAGAGGAAAGGAGTCAGAGTGCAGAGGGTGTGGAAACATAGGACTGCTAAATAACCAGCCCTAGTAACCTGCACTGGGAGCACAGACACACATTACATGGTGCTCTGGATATTAAGAGGAATGGAAAAGTAAAATCTGCTAGTGGGTTCCCACAGCCAGCTCCCCTGGGAAAAAAGAAAAGCCAGTCTTTTTGAAAGTCTTAAAGGGACAAGGGCTTAACATCTGGAGGAAATTGTCCTGGCACACTCAGACCAGCAGGCTGGGAATCCTGAGGAACTTCATGCGCCCCAACACCTTGGGTGGCAATGCAGCTCTGAAGACCCTCACAGTGATAAGCAGCCTGTCAGTCATTCCTCCCAGCCAGTGCTGCCCCACTGCAGTGGCTGAGCAGCAGGAGACCATCCCCACCACAGCAACCGCCCAGAGTCTCCACCCATGGTGCAGCTGCCTGGTACAGACAGATGAAGCCGGGGCAAGGTGAGAAGGGGCGCCATTCTTACAGGAGAACACACTGGCATACCTGCCACTCCTCAAAGGGCCTGAGATACTCTGAGGGTGGCGCTGCCCAAGGCAGCTCAGGGGATTAACCCGGAGGCTACTCCCAGTGTGCTGGTAACCAACTCAGGCAGCAGAGAAGGGCATGGCAACCAGCAAGCAGGAAGAGACTTTCTTCTCCCAGCTGACTCATGTGCCACCTGCCTATGACTACCTCTATCATCATGAAAAGGCAGAAGAATTTGGTCCAGTCAAGAATCACCCAGACAAGCCCGAGAGAGGACTTGGGGAGATAGATATAACCAATGTTCCTGAAAAAGAATTCAAAATAAAGATCATAACCATGCTGATGGACCTTCAGAGAAATATGCAAGAGTTAAGGGATGAAGTCAGGAGGGAGATTACAGAAATGAAACAATCTCTGGAAGGACTTAAGAGCAGATTGGATGAGGTAGAAGAGACCATTAATGGAATAGAAATCAGAGAACAGGAATACAGAGAAGCTGAGGCAGACAGAGGTAAAAGGATCTCCAGGAATGAAAGAATATTAAGAGAACTGTGTGACCAAGCCAAATGGAGCAATATTCGCATTATAGGGGTAACAGAAGAAGAAGAGACAGAAAAAGGGATACAAAGTATCCTTGAACAAATAATTGCTGAAAACTTCCCCAAACTGAGGGAGGAAATAGTCTCTCAGACCATGGAATCCCATAGATTTCCCAACACAAGGGACCCAAGGAGGACAACACAAAGACATATAATAATTAAAATAGAAAAGATCAAAGAAAAGGACAGAATATTAAAGGCAGCCAGAGAGAGAAAAAAGATCACCTACAAAGGAAAACCCTTCAGGCTATCATCAGACTTCTCAACAGAAATCTTACAGGCCAGAAGAGAATGGCATGGTATATTTAATGTAATGAAACAAAAGGGCCTTCAAACAAGAATACTGTATCCAGCATGATTACCATTTAAATGTGAAGGGGGAATTAACCAATTCCAAGACAAGAAAAAGTTGAGGGAATTTGCCTCCCACAAACCACCTCTATAGGACATTACAAAGGAACTGGTCTACATGGAAGCACTCTTAAGGCTAAATACATGCCACCAGAGAAAATAAAATCACAGCAAAGAAAGCAGACAAACCAAATACTAACTAAAGGCAAAAAATAAAATCAATTATTCAGAACAGCAGTCAAAGGAACCACAAAAGAGTACAGAATAAAACACCTAACATATAAAGAATGGAGGAAGAGGAATAAGAAGGGAGAACTAAAGAATCATCACGGTGTGTTTACAATAGTTTAATAAGCAAGCTAAGTTAGATGGTTAGATAGTATAGAAGCTACCCTTGAACCTTTGGTAACCATGAACCTAAAGCCTGCAATGGCAATAAGTACATATCTTTCAATAATCACCCTAAATGTAAATGGACTGAACACACCAATCAGAAGACACAGAGTAATAGAATGGATAAAAAGCAAGACCCATCTATATGACATCCAAATTGTATAAAGAGCTCATGCACCTCAACAAACAAATAGCAAATAAGCCTATTAAAAAATGGGCTGAGGAGCTGAGCAGACACTTCTCCAAAGAAGAAATTCAGATGGCCAATAGGCACATGAAAAGATGCTCCACATCCCTAATCATCAGAGAAATGTAAATTAAAACCACAATGAGATATCACCTCACACCAGTAAACATGGCCAGCCTCTGAACAGCAAACAACAAATGTAGGCGAGGATGTCGAGAAAGGCAAACCCTCCTATAGTTCGGTGGGAATGTATAATAGTTTAACCATTGTGGAAAACAGTAAGGAGTTCACCAAAATACTAAAAATAGAAATACCATCTGACTCAGGAATTCCACTCCTAGGAATTTACCCTAAGAATGCAGGAGCCCAGTTTGAAAAAGACATATGCACCCCTATGTTTATCACAGCACTATTTACAATAGCGAAGAAATGGAAGCAACCTAAGCGTCCATCAGTAGATGAATGGATAAAGAAGTGGTACATATACACAATGGAATATTATTCAGCCATAAGAAAGAAACAACTCCTACCATTTGCAACAACATGAATGGAGCTAGAGGGTATTATGCTCAGTGAAATAAGCCAGGCAGAGAAAGACAAGTATCAAATGATTTTACTCATCTGGGGAGCATAAGAACAAAGCAAATACTGAAGGAACTAAGCAGCACGAGACTCAAGGAACCCAAGAATGGACTAACAATTACCAAAGGGAAAGGGATTGGGGAGGATGGGTGGGAAGGGAGGGATAAGGGGAATAAAGAACATTACAATTAGCACACATGATGTAGTGTGGGGGGCACAAGGAAGGCTGTATAGCATTGAGAAGACAAGTAGTGATTCTATATCATCTTACTACCCTGATGGACAGTGACTGTAAGGGGGTATGTGGTGGGGATTTGATAATGGGGGTAATCTAGTAATCACAATGTTTCTCATGTAATTGTATATTAATGGTAACAAAATAAAAATAATAAAAATTTAAAAATGCACTTAAAACTTCAAAATATATGTATATATATCTTGCAAAGCCTTATGTGTATGTGTGTGTTTGCGATGAGAAAGAGTGATAGAGTGAGAGAATGAGACATAGACAAAATCTCTGACAGTGAATGGAGAACAAATGCTGCAAATCATGGCATGAGGTATGAAGTTCTATTGCTGCCTTCCACCTGATAAGACATAATCTTGTCCCACACAGAGACTAGACTTCAAATCCTTCCTGGACATACACTGCTTTCAACATTTCCTTCCTAATTGAAATATAAAATGGAACCCTCTACTAAATAGGATTGTATAAGAGTTAAAAATAATGTATACAACATATAAAACATGACAAATAAAGATTCATCATTGCCAAAACTGATAAAATCCTAAACAACAGGTACAAATTTGTTTTAAAACTACAACCTTTAGAAAAGGAATTTTAGCTAACAGGAAGAAAAGCAACATATGAATTGTCAATTTACTATCAAAATAGTGAAATTAAATTGTATAATTAATATGTATCTCTTCATAAAAATATATGTGCTTTTGTGTGTGCATGTGTGTTAATTTCCTTATCAGCCAAATCTGTTCTTCCCCTGATTAAAAATCTGATTATTTACATTTATTATAAGTACTAGTACCAAATTACATGCTCCCAATAAATGAATCAAAACATGCTATCCACAGATTTTTTCAATCAAGTCGGAAAACCCTCAAATTATTTATAATGTAAAAATCTCATTAGGCACCCATCCCGTCCTGGATGGGTTATACAATAGTTGTGGAGATAAACTTCCCAAAATAATCAAGAGAAAAATAAATGCTAGTAAGAGTCAAGGTATATTCAAATAATCCATCATAACAACCAGCATAAATATTCCCATATTTTTCTATTGTACCAAATTCTCTAGTGCAAGGTTGCTTACGTTACTGTTAGAATGGAAGGGATAATGAACAGAACACTGAATACATTCGGCCAATTAATTTGGAATTAATTTAGAGGACATACAAAACTGATTTATCCCTTAAATTGAACTAAACAAAACCTGATTTGATTTGTTAGAAATGTGCTGGGGTCTCAACATTAACAATGCTGAGGGTGACCTATTATGACTACTCCTATTAAGTACAAACTTATGGGGGAAGAGCAGTTATTTTTAAAGCTCCTAAAAGCATATTTTAACTAAGTAATAAAATAAATTAGCATTAAACTGAATAGTCATTTAGAGAAGAAAATAATGGTGGGCCCTTAAAGGAGAACATTAATTCTTCCCTGAGGAATCTTGAAGTTGGAATCAGTTTTGTCTTCCTTTCGAACCCTAAAGCCACCTTCACTTTACAAAGCCTAAATCCCTAGGTCAAGTGAGGGAGATGTATTAAGCAATCACCTTGTTGATTCTGTGAAAAGCATAACATTTCAGTAACTCTAGCAATATAGGTGAAAGCAGAGGCTTGGCCCAAGTGACCAGAAAATTGTATTGATTTCACATGGCTTATACTACACAACAGACAGAAACCTGGCCCCTTGACCAGCCTTAAGGACATTTCTAGGAATTTAGTAGTTCCCTTTTTTAAAACATTAAAACAATTGAAATAAAAAAATCTGGTGTTGAGGAACAGAGTTTACTGTCTTAAGTATGTATCTTAGTTAGATGTGGAACTGAACTACATATTTATACTCAGAAGGAACCTCTTTTAAATGAGAACTATTAAAAATTCCTAACTCAATTTACTCTCTGTTTTCCATATGCTGTGCACTACTCTGCCCTATCTGGATCATCAGCCCAGACACTAACCCAAGTTGTTGGGATTTCAAACATGTTTGTGAAAATTTGTTCATCTTTCCACTAGATAATGGGCTCTTTAATAGCAGGATCATGACTTTGTAGTTTCATTCTTGCTGTAGAAATAAAAATAAAAGTGTGCTTGATAAAAAACAGAGTCAAGAAATCAAAAAGGTATAAAATGAGCTCCAATCTTCCTTCCTTAGCTACAAACTTCCAATGCAGATGCCAAAGACAACCACCATCAGTAGTTTACTAAGTAACTTTACAGGATAAAAATGCATATACAGTTCCCAAAAAAAAGAGGTGAAAATCTAAAGATTTTTCACATAATAGTGTATCTTGGAGATCTTTCTATATCAGCACATACAGATATACTTCAGTCTTTTTAACTGTTGCATAGTGCTCCATCACATGGACACTCTATGATTTACTCAGAGTTATGTAATTATGGGCATTTAGGTTACTGCTATTAAAAACAATGTTGAAATTGACATCCTTGCATATATGCCTTCCTTTATATTTTAAATTATATCTAATGGCAATATCCTACACATTTATTTTGGTTGCATTCACTTATTCCCATTGGCAAGGAACAAATTCCTGTGCTACATTTGTGGGGATGGCCAAATGATTTCCAACAGTAGACAGATGAAATCAACAATAATATATTTGTCACATATACTCACAGCCTGGAAGAGAACACTGTATACCATGAACGATGACATGGATTCCACTTGGGAACACTGTGAACATGTAGAGGCTGTGGTGTAAACCCTGAAGGTGGTGAAACCCCTGTTTCCCACAGAAGGATGTGATTGGGTTGTGTGAATCATTCAGTGGCCTATCAGGGAACTGAAGCATGGTCCCCATGATAAGGAGAGTTTGAATATGGTACTTCATGGGCAGAAACAGGATGGGAAGGATGAATTGTGGTTTGGTTACTATTTGACACCCTCTTTGCCTGTCCAAGATGTCAAAACATATATAACAGGGGACCTAACCTTTAGGTCTTATACCACAAAATGGAACTGGTAGGCCAAAGTTCCATTTAATTTTTTAAATAAATATAGCCAAATTTCTCTTGGACAAGGGCTGAAATACACATTTTTCTATATTCCTATATACCAATGCTAGGTATTACCCAAGGCTAATTTGGTGAAAAACGGTATCTTATGGTTTTGATTTGTATTTCTTTAAGACTAAGTATTTTTATATGCTTAATGGCCTTATGTATTTATTTTTCTGTGAAATGCTTATTTAAATGACAATGCTTTATTTCTTTTTCATTATTTTTTAAAATTTGTATAGCCCTAGTGACCAGAACTATGCCAAACAAATTTTAGATATCCGTACATGATATTTTAATCACATTCAATACATTATGTAGTTAGCGATGCATTACACTTTTAAATTATGTATAAAACTTTTAGAAAATCTTACGATTTACAGATTCCATTCAATTAATTAATTTATTTAATTTTTAATTTTTAATTTTTTATTTTGGTGTCATTAATATACAATTACATGAAGAACATTGTTTACTAGGCTCCCCCCTTTACCAAGTCCCACCCACATACCCCTTCACAGTCACTATACATGCTAATTGTAGTGCCCTCTTTCTTTTTCCCCGCCCTTATCCCTCCCTCCCAACCCATCGTCCCCAGTCCCTTTAACTTTGGTAACTGTTAGTCCATTCTTGGGTTCTGTGTTCTGCTTCTGTTTTGTTCCTTCAGTTTTCCTTTTTTCTTATACTCCATATATGAGTGAAATCATTTGGTACTTGTCTTTCTCCACCTGGCTTATTTCACTGAGCATAATACCCTCTAGCTCCATCCATGTTGTTGCAAATAGTAGGATCTGATTTTTTCTTATGGCTGAGTAATATTCAACTGTGTATATGTACCACTCTTCTTTATCCATTCATCTACTGATGGATATTTAGGTTGCTTCCATATCTTGGCTATTGTAAATAGTGCAGGGATAAACATAGGGGTGCATCTGTCTTTTTCAAACTGGAGTGTTGCATTCTTAGGGTAAATTCCTAGAAGTGGAATTCCTGGGTCAAATGGTAAGTCTATTTTGAACATTCTGAGGAACCTCCATACTGCTTTCCACAATGGTTGAACTAATTTACATTCCCACCAGCAGTGTAGGAGGGTTCCCCTTTCTCCACAACCTCGCCAACATTTGTTGTTGTTTATCTTTTCGATGATGGCGATCCTTACAGGTGTGAGGTGATATCTCACTGTGGTTTTAATTTGCATTCCTCTGATGATTAGTGATGTGGAGCATCTTTTCATGTGCCTGTTGGCCATCTGGATTTCTTCTTTAGAGAACTGTCTATTCAGCTCCTCTACCCATTTTTTAATTGGATTATTTGCTTTTTGTTTGTTGAGGTGTGTGAGCTCTTTATATATTTTGGATGTCAATCCTTTATCGGAGCTGTCATTTAAGAATATATTCTCCCATACTGTGGGATACCTTTTTGTTCTATTGATGGTGTCCTTTGCTGTACAGAAGCTTTTTAGCTTGATTTAGTCCCACTTGTTCATTTTTGCTTTTGTTTCCCTTGCCCGGGGAGATATATTCATGAAGAAGTCACTCATGTTTATGTCCATGACATTTTTGCCTATGTTTTTTATTAAGAGTTTTATGGTTTCATGACTTACATTCAGGTCTTTGATCCATTTGGAGTTTACTCTTGTGTATGGGGTTAGACAGTGATCCAGTTTCATTCTCTTACATGTAGCTGTCCAGTTTTACCAGCACCATCTGCTGAAGAGACTGTCATTTCCCCATTGTATGTCCATGGCTCCTTCATCATATATTAATTGGCCATAAATGTTTGGGTTAATATCTAGAGTCTCTATTCTATTCCACTGGTCTGTGGCTCTGTTCTTGTGCCAGTACCAAATTGTCTTGATTACTGTGCCTTTGTAGTAGAGCTTGAAGTTGGGGAGCAAGATCCCCCCCACTTTATTCATCCTTCTCAGGATTGCTTTGGCTATTTGGGGTTTTTGGTGGTTCCATATGAATTTTTGAACTATTTGTTCCAGTTCATTGAAGAATGCTGTTGATAATTTGATAGGGATTTCATCGAATCTGTATATTGCTATGGGCAGGATGGCCATTTTGACGATATTAATTCTTCCTACCCAGGAGCATGGGATGTTTCCATTTGTTAGTGATCTCTTTTATTTCTCTTAAGAGTGTCTTGTAGTTTTCAGGGTATAGGTCTTTCACTTCCTTGGTTAGGTTTATTCCTAGGTATTTTATTCTTTTTGATGCTATTGTAAGTGGAATTGTTTTCCTGATTTCTCTTTCTATTGTTTCATTGTTAGTGTATAGGAAAGCTACAGATTTCTGTGTGTTAATTTTGTATCCTGCAACTTTGCTGAATTCCGATGTTAGTTCTAGTAGTTTTGCAGTGGAGTCTTTAGGGTTTTTTATGTACAATATCATGTCATCTGCAAATAGTGACAGTTTGACTTCTTCTTTACCAATCTGGGTTCCTTGGGTTTCTTTGTTTTGTCTGATTGCCGTGGCAAGGACCTCCAGTACCACGTTGAATAACAGTGGGGAGAGTGGGCATCCCTGTCTTGTTCCTGATCTCAGAAGAAAAGCTTTCAGCCTTTTGCTGTTCAGTATGATGTTAGCTGTGGGTTTGTCATATATGTCCTTTATTATGTTGAGGTACTTGAACTCTATGCCCATTTTGTTGAGAGTTTTTATCATGAATGGATGCTGAATTTTGTTGAATGCTTTTTCAGCATCTATGGAGATGATCATGTGGCTTTTGTCCTTCTTTTTGTTGATGTGGAGGAGGATGATGTTGATAGACTTTCACATGTTGTACCATCCTTGCATCCCTGGGATGAATCCCACTTGGTCATGGTGTATGATCCTCTTGATGTATTTTTGAATTTGGCTTGCTAATATTTTGTTGAGTATTTTTGCATCCACTTTTTTCAGGGATATTGGTCTGTAGTTTTCTTTTTTGGTTGGGTCTTTGCCTGGTTTTGGTATTAGGGTGATGTTGGCTTCATACAATGAATTTGGGAGTGTTCCCTCCTCTTCTATTATTTGGAGAACTTTAAGGAGAATGGGTATTATGTCTTCTCTGTATGTCTGATAAAATTCTGAGGTAAATCCATCTGGCCCGGGGGTTTTGTTCTTGGGTAGTTTTTTGATTATTGATTCAATTTCGTTGCTGGTAATTGGTCTGTTTAGATTTTCTTTCTGGGTCAGTTTTGGAAGGTTGTATTTTTCTAGGAAGTTGTCCGTTTTTCCTAGGTTTTCCAGCTTGTTAGCATATAGGTTTTTATATTACTCTCTAATAATTCTTTGTATTTCTGTGGGGTCCATCGTGACTTTTCCTTTCTTGTTTCTGATTCTGTTGATGTGTGTTGACGCTCTTTTCTCTTAATAAGTCTGGCTAGAGGCTTATCTATTTTGTTTATTTTCTCGAAGAACCAGCACTTGGTTTCACTGATTTTTTCTATTGTTTTATTCTTCTCAATTTAATTTCTTTCTTCTCTGATCTTTATTATGTCTCTCCGTTTGCTGACCTAAGGGTTCATTTGTTCTTTTTCCAATTTTGATAATTGTGACATTAGACTATTCATTTGGGATTGTTCTTCCTTCTTTAAATATGCCTGGCTTGCTATTTATTTTCCTCTTAAGACTGCTTCTGCTTCATCCCACAGAAGTTGGGGCTTTGTGTTGTTATTGTCATTTGTTTCCATATATTGCTGGATATCCATTTTAATTTGGTCGTTGATCCATTAATTATTTAGGAGCATGTTGTTAAGCCTCCATGTGTTTGTGAGAGCCTTTTTGCTTTCTTTGTACATTTTATTTCTATTTATATGCCTTTGTGGTCTGAAAAGTTGGTTGGTAGGATTTCAACCTTTTGGAATTTACTGAGGCTCATTTTGTGGCCTAGTATGTGGTCTATTCTGGAGAATGTTCCATGTGCACTTGAGAAGAATGTGTATCCCGTTGCTTTTGGATGTAGAGTTCTATACATGTCTATTAGGTCTATCTGTTCTAGTGTGTTGTTCAGTGCCTCTGTGTCCTTACTTATTTTCTGCCTGGTGGATCTGTCCTTTGGAGTGAGTGGTGTGTTAAAGTCTCCCAAAATGAATGGATTGCGTTCTATTTCCTCCTTTAATTCTGTTCGTATTTGTTTCACATATATTGATGCTCCTGTATTGGATCCATATATGTTTATAATGGTTATATCCTCTTGTTGGACTGAGCCCTTTATCATTATGTAATGTCCTTCTTTATCTCTTGTTACTTTCTTTATTTTGAAGTCTATTTTGTCTGATACTAGTGTTGCAATACCTGCTTTTTTCTCTCTGTTTTTTGCATGAAATATCTTTTTCTATCCCTTAACTTTTAATCTGTGCATGTCTTTGGGTTTGAGGTGAGTCTCTTGTAAGCAGCGTATATGTGGGTCTTGCTTTTCTATCCGTTCTATTACTCTGTGTTTTTTTATTGGTGCATTCAGTCCATTTACATTTAGGGTGTTTATTGAAAGTTATGTACTTATTGCCATTGCAGGCTTTAGATTCGTGGTTACCAATGGTTCAAGGTTAGCTTCTTTACTACCTTACTGTCTAACTTAACTCGCTTATTGAGCTATTATAAGCACAGTCTGATGATTATTTCTCTTCCTTCTTATTCCTCCTCCTCCATTCTTCATATGTTGGGTGTTTTGTTCTGTGCTCTTTTTAGGAGTGCTCCCATCTAGAGCAGTCCCTGTAAGATGCCCTGTAGAGGTGGTTTGTGGGAGGCAAATTCCCTCAACTTTTGCTTGTCTGGGAATTGTTTTATCCCTCCTTCATATATAAATGATTATCGTGTTGGATACAGTATCCTTGGTTTGAGGCCCTTCTGTTTCATTGCATTAAATATATCATGCCATTCTCTTCTGGCCTGTAAGGTTTCTGTTGAGAAGTCTGATAATAGCCTGATGGGTTTTCCTTTGTAGGTGACCTTTTTACTCTCTCTGGCTGCCTTAATACTCTGTCCCTGTCCTTGATCTTTGCCATTTTAATTATTACGTGTCTTGGTGTTGTCCTCTTTGGATCCTGTCTCTCGGGAGTTCTGTGTGCCTCTGTAGTGTGAGCACTCCTGGAGCAGCCACCGGGTTAGTCCCCTAAACTACTGTGTGTGGGGTCTCCGTCAGAGCAGCACGGAGCCCTGCAGGGAGTGGCATGCACTCCGGGTGCGCTCCTCCGTGATAGTGGTGCCCCTGCTGGGAAGCTGTGTGCCATCAGTGGCCTTTGGGTCTAGCCTGTGTGGCTGTGCCTTGGGCTCGTATTCTGATTGGCTGCTGGAAGCATGCCTGCTCCCTCTGGCTCTTCTGCAGTTGCGCGCAGGGCTCTCCCACATGGGCCTGTACCGGTCTCCTCTGGCCCCACTGCCACCGGTACATGCGAGCTGTGCCCGGGCTGTTCGGTTGCCGCCACTGCGGGCTCGCACGAGCCTCTCCTTTTGTCTTCTGGCACCGTTGGCACGCTCGATCTGCTCCCGGTCCCTTCCGGCGCAGCCGCCCCTGGCATGCACTACCACTCTCCTGCTACTGGGCCGGTGTGCTGGGGTCCGCACCAGTTGGAGGAACGTCTGTCAGTCTGCTTAGTGCCATGAGGGGCTTCAGAGCTGCGCTGTCTCCCCAGGGTTTAGGGCGCCTAAGGTTCCCCAGAATTCCCAGCTGCTGGCTAAGTGTGCTGGGAAAACTTCGTCCAGCTATGGGGTCCACGTCTCTTTAAGACTTGCAGAAAGCACTCGCTTTTCTTTTGTCTCAGGGGCGGCAGTTGCGGGGACCTGCCCACAGGTTTTGCTTTTCCGTTTCTCTAATATCCAGCACCCCGTGCACCTTGTATCTGTGCTCTGGGTGGGATTTCTAGAGCTGGTTGTTTAGCAGTCCTGGGCTTTCACTCCCTCCCCGTTCCGAGCCTTTTCTTCCCGCCGGTTCTGGGGTCGGGGAGCATTCGGGTCCCGCCTGGCCGCGGCTTGTACCTTACCCCCTTCATGTGATGTTGAGTTCTCACAGATGTAGATGTATCCTGGTTGTTGTACTGCATCCACTGGTGTCTTTTTAAAGAATAGTTGTATTTATTGTATTTTCATAAATATATATGTTTTGTGGAGGAGATTTCCTCTGAACTGCTCACTCCACCATCTTCCCGTGAACCTCTCAATTTATTTATTGACACAATCTCTACCCTCAGTCAAAGTGTCTCATCTACAAGAAGTTGAATATGAAGTCCTCAAAAATTGTCTTTTGAGGCTTCTGGGTAAAATTTAAACTGACTAATTTTTTTAAGTTGTGGTAAGATACACATAATATAAAATGTAACATTTTAACTACTTTTATGTGTACAGTTTAGTAGTGGTAAGTATATTCACATTGTTGGACAACCAATCTTCAGAACTTTTCACTCCCATTAAACGACTCCCTACTTCCCCCTTTTTGCAGCCACTGGCAGTCACATTCCACTTCCTGTTTCTAAGAGTTTGACTACTCTAGATAAACAATAGCAGTGGAATAATAGAGTATTTATTTTGTAAACTTATTTATTTCACTGAGTATAGTGTCCTTAAGTGTCAACCATGTTGTAACGTGTCAGAATTTTCTCCCTAAGAATGAATAATATTCATGTATTTATGCACTTAGCACATTTGCTCATCAATGCATCTGTCAGGCATTTTAGCTATTTTGAATAATGCTGTTATGAACATCAGTGTACAGATAACTGTTTGAAACCCTCCTTTGAATTATTTAGGATATATACCCAGAAGTGTAATTGCTAGATTCTATGATAATTCTAGGTTTAATTTTTTAAGGAACCATCATACAATTTTCCATAGAGGCTGCAACATTTTATATTCCCACCAACAGTGTACAAGTATATAATTTATCCATATTCTCACCAATAATTAATTTCTGTTGTTTTTTTTATAGTAGCCATCTTAATTGGTGTGAGGTGATGTCTTATTGTGGTTTTGATTTAAAATTTTCTGATTATTAGAGATGTTGAGGATCTTTTCATATGCTTGTCAGCCATTTATATATTTTAATTGGTGAGTGTCTATTCAAATCATTTGCCCACTTTAAAAATCAGGTATTTTGTTGCTGAGCTGTAGGATTTCTTTATATACTCATAATATTAACTCCTTATCATGTAAGAAATTTAGCTTTACCTTCTGATCATTTCTAGTTCTTGAATTTCTGAGATATATTCCTGTGATTATTTATTTTATGTATCAACTTGACTGGGCTATGAGGTGCCTAGACATTTGGCCAAAAATTATTCTGGGTGTAACTGTGAGGGTGTTTCTGAACAAGATTAACATTTAAATCAGTTGACTGAGTTAAGTAGACTGTCTTCCCTAATATGGGTGGACTTCATCCAATCAATTGAAAAGCTGAATAGAACAAGAAAGGCTGAATAAGAGAATACTCCTTCTGCCCAAATACTTGAACTATAACATTGGTACTTCTGGCCTTTATACTCAGGCTGAAACATTGGTTCTTCTTGGGTATGGAGTCTGCCGACTTTCAGTTTTGACCTTGTACTAGTGACTGTCCTGAGTCTCAGGCATTTAGATTCAGGCTGGAACAACATTTTGGCTCTCCTGGGTCTCTATCTTGCTGACTTCAGATCTCAGAACTTCTCAGTATACACATAGATACATACACAGACACGTGTCTCAGAGATATTGTGGGTTTGGCTCCAGACCACCACAAAAATGTGAATATTGCAATAAAGCAAGTCAAATGAAATTTTCAGTTTCCCAATGCACATAAACATTATGTTAACACAATACTGTAGTCTATTAAAGGTGCAGCAGCATTATGTTTATAAAAACAATGTACACACTTTGATAAAAATACTTTCTTGCTAAGAAATGCTAAATGTCATCAGAGTTTTCTGTCAGAATCTTTTCTGGTGAAGGGTCTTTCCTCAATATTGATGGCTACTGACTGATCAGGGTAGTGTTGAATGAAGGTTGGGGTGGTTGTGGCAATTTCGTAAAATAAGACAGCAATAAAATTTGCAATATTCATTGACTTTTTCTTTCACAAATGGTTTCTTTGTAGCATTCAATGCTGTTTGATAGCATTTTACCCACAGTAGAACTTTTTTCAAAATTGGAGTAAATTCTCTCAAACCCTGCCACTGCTTTATCAACTAAATTTATGAAATATTCTAAATCCTTTGTTGTCATTTCAACAACCTCTACAGCATCTTCATTGGGAGTAGATTCCATCTCAATAAGCTACTTTGCTCATCCACAAGAAACAAATCCTCATCCATAAAGTTTTATGACAAGGTTGCAGCAATTCAGTCACATTTTTCAGGCTGCACTTCTAATCTAGTTCTCTTGCTATTTCCACCAAATCTGAAGTTTCTTCCTCCACTGAAGTCTTGAACCCCTCAAAGTCATTCATTAGGTTTAGAATCAACTTGTTCCAAACACCTGTTAATGTTGTTTTTCAACTTATTCCCAGGATTCATGAATGTTCTTAATGACACTCAGCTTGCTGAAACTTTTCCAGAAGGTTTTCAATTTCCTTTGCTCAGAACCATCAGAGGAATCACTATCTATGGCACATATAGCCTCATGAAATGTATTTCTTAAATAATAAGACTTAAAAGTCAAAATTACTTGTTTCATGGGCTGCAGGATGGATGTGGTAGTAGGTATGAAAACAGCATTAATCCCATTGTACATCTCTATCAGCGTTCTTTGGTTACCAGGTACATTGTCAATGAGCAGTAATATTTTGAAAGGAATCTTTTATTCTGAACTGGTCTCAGCATGGGGTTAAAATATCTAGTCAACTCTGTTGTGAATAGATATGCTGTCATCCAGGCTTTCTTGTTCTATTTATAGAGCACAGGTAGAAAAGATTTAACATAATTTTTAAGGGCCCTAGATTTTAAGAATAGTAAATTAACATTTGCTTCAGTCAAGTCACTAGCTGCCTTAGCTCCTAACAAGGAAGTTAGCCTATCCTGGGAAGCTTTGCAGCCAGGAATTCAAAGCTTCTCTTCTTCTGCCATAAAATTATTAGATGGAATCTTCTTCCAATGGAAGGCTGTTTAATCTACACTGAAAATCAGTTGTTTAGTTCAGCCACCTTCATTAATTATCTTAGCTAGACCTTCTGATAACTTGCGGCAGCTTCTGTATCAGTACTTGTTGCTTCACCTTGCACTTTTATGTTATGGAGATGGCTTATTTTCTTAAACCTCATGAACCAACCTCTGCTACCCTCAAACTTTTCTTTTGCAACTTCCTCACTTCTCCCAGTCTTCACAGAGCTAAAGAGACTTAGGGCCTTTCTCTGGATTAGCCTTTGGCTTAAGAGAATATTGTGGCTTGTTTCATCTGTCTAGAACAATAAAACTTTCTCCATATCAGCAGTAAGGCTGTTTTTCTTTCTTATCCTTCATCTGTTCACTAGAGCATCACTTTTAATTTCCTTCAAGAACTTTTCTATTGCATTCACAACCTGGCTGTTTGGCACAAGAGGCCTAGATTTCACCTATATTGCTTTCAACATGCCTTCCTACTAAGCTTAATCATTTCTATCTTATTTAAAATGAAAGACTTGTGACTTCATTTCAGTTGAACACTTAGAGGCCATTGTAGGGCTATAATTAACTTGGTTTCAATATTGTTTCTTAGGGAATAGCGAACCCAGAAGAGAGGGAGAGAGACAAGGAAATAGCCAGCAAGTGGAGAAGTCAGAACACACCCATTTATTATTTGCTGTCCTATATGAGCCTGGTTCATGATACCCCAAAACAATTACAGTAGTAACATCAAAGATCACTGATCACAGATCATCAAAACAAATTAATGAAAAAGTTTGAAATATTGAAAAAATTACCAAAATGTGACACAGACACAAAGTGAGCAAATGCTGTTGGAAAAATGGTGCTAATAGGCTTCTTGATACAAGGATGACACAAACCTTCAATTTGTAAAAAACACAGTTTATGCAAAGTGCAATAGAGTGAAGCACAATAAGTGAGGTGTGCCTGCATGTGTTTGTGTGTGTGTGTTTGTGCATACATATACATCCTGCTGGTCTGTCTCTTTGGTGAACCCTGATATATAATCTCTTTATAGTCCCAAGGCCACTTGTACATCATTCTCAAGAACTCCCCTCAGTTTTACACTATAGTTGTCCAGGCATGGGGTTTCTTAAATTTTTAGTCCCAGGAATACTATTATCCAAATTTCAAACCCAACATCTTCTGAAGCTACCATAGTGAGAATTTACTGTCACTGCTGATTTCACTCTTTAAAAGAAGACTCAGCAGTCATCTCTGGAGTTTAAATTGATATTATCCAGCTAAAATTTTACTTGTCACACATGCAGTTTCAATCACAATTTTCTGCTACAATTATGTCATAGAAAAAATATTAGGCAGAAATAAAAAACTTATTTCTGATGACAAGCAGAAGTGAAGGTAAAAACCTGTATCATCATAGGTGAGCTTTACAACATTGAATGCAGATAACTAGACTTGTTAAGGAATTCCTTAGAGAATATGACTCATCCTCTTCAGAAAAAATCAAATAAGTTCTTAAAGTTTTGCAGGTTGAAGTCTCAATACAAAACAAAAGAATTGCCAGTAAGCCTGCATGTATGAGAGCAAATTTGCAGAAAAAAAGAAAAAAAAACACAACAAAATCTCATACAATAAAGCCCATCACTTAAAGAGTATATAAAATTTTATTCTCTAGCAACAAAAATTAAAAGCCCAAGGCAGAATTGATTCTCTCTAGAATGGGCATATAGTAGGTAGGGGCTTTGAACTGGTAAAAAGTAGCAAGCTGCAATTTTCTTACTCAGCATAAAGAGGGAGAACCAAGAAAATCCTGGATTTTAACCTTAGCTTTGTCTCTTCCTAGTTGTGGGAAAATGACTTAATTTTTGAGGTTTAGTATTCTTATTTGAAAATGGGAACACTACTATTTACCTTATAGGATTGTTAACAAGGATTAAAAGAGAAAATTCATATAAAACAATTCAGGCTCATAGAGGGACCCAATAAATGTTAGTCTCACTCTGACACCAACTACCCCACACGTACAACTATTCTAAACACGAAGTAGAAGGTGGTATTAGGATGACACTAATTTAAAAGAAGAATCACATATACCTGAGGGAATAACCTACTATTTTAGAAAGAATAGCAGTGACTGGACATGCTTAGAATTTGCCCCAGCTTTTTTGTGAAGGACATTTCATCCTGCCTACTTTTTTCTTCTTTTAGAAATTATACATTTAAATATAGTCAAAACAGAGTATGTAACTTTTTATTTATACAATTTATATTTCAGTCACCACCCCCAAGGAACACAGATGCCACTTGGATGATAACCTGAATGTGAAAAAGGTCTGATTTCCTGCTTTCCAGTATCATCCATGTCACCACTCTGAAGGATATATACATAGCTCATCATCTAGGGAACCCACAGTGATGGCTGCTTAGGTTCACATTTTGTACTGCCAGCTACAATGTGCTTTCTGAGGAACCTTCTGTGTTGAGTAAATTACCTATTGTGGTTCAATACCCTGAAGCAAAGTTCTGGAGTTGTAGGGCAAACTGCTGCTCCTTCTTCAATGTGGCACCTGGTTAGGTGCCTGTTTCCACCATTTCTACTGCTAGCTCCCTACATTTTTTAAATTGAAGTGTAGTTGATATACAATATCATGTTGGTCTCAGATGTACAACACAGTGATTATACACATTACAATTATATACAACAAAATGCTCACCATGGTAACTGGTTACCATCTGTCAACATATAAAGGTATTAACATATTATTGGCTATATACCCTTTGCTGTACTTTCCATCTCTGTGACTAATTTATTTTATAATTAGAAGTTTGTATCTCTTTATCCCCTTTACATACTTTGCCTGTCCTTCTACTCCCTTCTCTTATGGCAACTATCAAATCAGTTTGTTCTCTGTGTTTATGACTCTGTTTCTATTCTGTTTGATCATTTGTTTTAAAAATATTTTTAGATTCCACAGTTATTATAAACTGGCTGTATTTACCCTTTATTCAATTAGTAATTGGTAAAATTAGGAAGAAGTTACTTAACATCAAAATAGGAAGCCCAAGCCAAAATGTAATTTGAAAGCTGTTTTTTTATTGATACAATAGCTATAGATGTCCTGAAATGTCCAGATTTAATAAAACAGTAGCCACTAGGACAGAAAGGAGAAGAAGGGGTTATAGAATTAGAAGGAAAGATGGTAAACATAGTAGCAAATCAGGTAGTTCAGCACTGATAACACTTACATAATTTTTCCTTATATATTCCTTAGAATCTTAATCCAACTGCAGAAAGTGCTGTTACACTTTTTAACATTAAGTACAATTTTGGAATCATATATACACATCAAATTATGCATATCTCTATTTAATATGCAATTTTAAGGCATACTTAATGAAAATAATATTTATATAAGCCTAAATGAGAAATCAGTAGTAAACCTTCCAATAGATAAGATATTTCATCAGCCAGTCAATTAACATTATTGTGTGTCTATTGGGTATGTACAATATAGCATACAGCAGTTAGTCCTTATAAGTTTACATTTGCTGCCACTAAAATTCATTTATGGCCAAGGATTCTATAATATAAGTTTGAGCCCCAGCAGACTTTTGCCTTTGAAATTCTTTTCTTTAATCTCTTCATTGTACAGGTTCTTTTCTCTTCCGATAGCCTCTTTTAAAAATATATATTTTTATCTCAATGATAAAAGGTATAACACAGATCTGAAAATGAGAATTGTTCTTATAAAATGTAATTAATCCTCAAAAGGTTTATCAGAAGGTATGACTTTTAATTCATGTGTGCTTACGTGAGAAAGGGAAAGGTTTTACAGTGAGTACAAAACAAATAAAATCAAAAAATTGGAAATTTAAAAAAATTTTTTAAATTTTATTTTGTTATCATTAATCTACAATTACATGAAGAACATTATGTTTACTAGGCTCTCCCCTACCCCAAGTCCCCCCGACAAACCCAATTACAGTCACTGTCCATCAGCACAGTAAGATGTTGTAGAATCACTACTTGCTTCTCTATGTTGCACAGCCCTCCCCATTTTCCTCACCCCCCACATTATACATGCTAATCATAATACCCCCTTTCTACCTCCCCGTCCTTATCCCTCCCTACCATCCCATTCTCCCCAGTCTCTTTCCCTTTTGGTAACTGTTAGTCCATTCTTGGGTTCTGTGATTCTACTGCTGTTTTGTTTCTTCAGGTTTTCTTTTGTTCTTATACTCCACAGATGAGTGAAATCATTTGGAATTTGTCTTTCTCCGCTTGGCTTATTTCAGTGAGCATAATACCCTCTAGCTCCATCCATGTTATTGCAAATCGTAGGATTTGTTTTATTCTTATGGCTGAATAATATTCCATTGTGTATATGTACCACATCTTCTTTATCCATTCATCTACTGATGGACACTTAGGTTGCTTCCATTTCTTCGCTATTGTAAATAGTGCTGCGATAAACATAGGGGTGCATCTGTCTTTTTCAAACTGGAGTGCTGCATCCTTAGGGTAAATTCCTAGAAGTGGAATTCCTGGGTCGAATGGTAAGTCTATTTTGAGCATTTTGAAGAACCTCCATATTGCTTTCCACAATGGTTGAACTAATTTACATTCCCACCAGCAGTGTAGGAGGGTTCCCTTTTCTCCACAACCTCACCAACATTTGTTGTTGTTTGTCTTTTCGATGGTGATGATCCTTGTTGGTGTGAAGTGATATCTCATTGTGGTTTAAATTTGCATTTCTCTGATAACTGGCGATGTGGAGCATCTTTTCATGCGGCTGTTGGCCATCTGAATTTCCTCTTTGGAGAACTGTCTGTTCAGCTCCTCTGCCCATTTTTTAATTGGATTATTTGCTTTTTGTTTCTTGAGATGTGTGAGCTCTTCATATATTTTGGATATCAAGCCTTTATTGGATGTCATTTACAAATATATTTTCCCATACTGTAGGGTACCTTTTTGTTCTATTGAAGGTGTCCTTTGCTGTACAGAAGCTTTTCAGCTTGATATAGTCCCACTTGTTTATTTTTGTTTTTGTTCTCCTTGCCCAGGGAGATATGTTCATGAAGAAGTCACTCATGTTTATGTCCAAGAGATTTTTGCCTATGTTTTTTTCTAAGAGTTTTATGGTTTCATGACTTACATTCATGAAAGGTGTTTGATCCATTTTGAATTTACTTTTGTGTACTGGGTTAGACAGTAATCCAGTTCCATTCTCTTACATGTAGCTGTCCAGTTTTGCCAGCACCATCTGTTGAAGAGACTGTCATTTCCCCATTGTATGTCCATGGCTCCCTTATCGAATATTAACTGACCACATATGTTTGGGTAAATGTCTGGAGTCTCTAATCTGTTCCACTGGTCTGTGGCTCTGTTCTTCTGCCAGTATCAAATTGTCTTGTTCACAATGGCTTTGTAGTAGAGCTTGAAATTGGGGAGTGAGATCCCCGCCACTTTATTCTTCTTTCTCAGGATTGCTTTGGCTATTCGGGGTCTTTGGTGTTTCCATATGAATTTTTGAACTATTTGTTCCAGTTCGTTGAAGAATGTTGTTGGTAATTTGATAGGGATTCCATCAAATCTGTAAATTGCTTTGGGTAGGATGGCCATTTTGACAATATTAATTCTTCCTAGCCAAGAGCATGGGATGAGTTTCCATTTGTAAGTGTCCTCTTTAATTTCTTTTAAGAGTGTCTTATAGTTTTCAGGGTATAGGTCTTTCACTTCTTTGGTTAGGTTTATTCATAGGTATTTTATTCTTTTTGATGCAATTGTGAATGGAATTGTTTTCCTGATTTCTCTTTCTATTGGATAATTGCTAGTGTATAGGAAAGCCATAGACTTCTGTGTGTTACTTTTGTATCCTGCGACTTCACTGTATTCCGATATCAGTTCCAGTAGTTTTGGAGTGGAGTCTTCAGGGTTTTTTATGTACAATATCATGTCATCTGCAAATAGTGATAGTTTAACTTCTTCCTTACCAATCTGGATTCCTTGTATTTCTTTGTTTTGTCTAATTACTGTGGCTAGGACCTCCAGTACTATGTTAAATAACAGTGGGTAGAGTGGGCATCCCTGTCTTTCTCCCGATCTTAGGGGAAAAGCTTTCAGCTTCTCGCTGTTCAGTATAATGTTGGCTGTGGGTTTATCGTATATGGCCTTTATTATGTTGAGGTACTTGCCCTCTATCCTCATTTTGCAGAGAGTTTTTATCATGAATGGATGTTGAATTTTGTCAAATGCTTTTTCAGCATCTATGTAGATGATCATGTGGTTTTTGTCTTTCTTTTTATTTATGTGGTGGATGAAGTTGATGAATTTTCGAATGTTGTACCATCCTTACATCCCTGGGATGAATCCTACTAGGTCGTGGTGTATGATGCTTTTGATATATTTTTGAATTCGGTTTGCTAATATTTTATTGAGTATTTTTGCATCTACGTTCATCAGTGATATTGGTATGTAATTTTCTTTTTTGGTAGGGTCTTTGCCTGATTTTGGTATTAGGGTGATGTTGGCTTCATAGAGTGAGTTTGGGAGTATTCCCTCCTCTTCTATTTTTTGGAAAACTTTAAGGAGAATGGGTGTTTTTCTTCTCTGTATGTCTGATAAAATTCCGAGGTAAATCCATCTGGTCCGGGATTTTTTTCTTGGGTAGTTTTTTTATTAGTGCTTCAATTTCTTTGCTGGTAATTGGTTTGTTTAGATTTTTTATTTCTTCCTTGGTCAGTTTTGGGAGGTTGTATTTTTCTAGGAAGTTGTCCATTTCTTCTAGGTTTTCCAGCTTCTTAGCATATAAGTTTTCATAGTGGTCTCTAGTAATTCTTTTTATTTCTGTTGGATCCTTCGTGATGTTTCCTTTCTCATTTCTGATTCTGTTAATGTGTGTTGACTCTCTTTTTCTCTTAATAAGTCTGGCTAGAGGCTTATCTATTTTGTTTATTTTCTCAAAGAACCAGCTCTTGGCTTTATTGATTTTTTTCTATTGTTTTATTCTTCTCAATTTTGTTTATTTCTTTTCTGATCTTTATTATGTCCCTCCTTCTGCTGACTTTAGGCCTCATTTGTTCTCCTTTTTCCAATTTTGATAATTGTGACATTAGAATATTCATTTGGGTTTGTTCTTCCTTCTTTAAATATGCCTGGATTGCTATGTACTTTCCTCTTAAGACTGCTTTCGCTGTGTCCCACAGAAGTTGCAGCTTTGTGTTGTTGTTGTCATTTATTTCCATATATTGCTGGATCTCCATTTTAATATGATTGTTGATCCATTGACTATTTAGAAGTGTGTTGTTAAGCCTCCAAGTGTTTGTTAGCCTTTTTGCTTTCTTGGTAGAATTTATTTCTAGATTTATGCCTTTGTGGTCTGAGAAGTTGGTTGGTAGGATTTCAATCTTTTCGAATTTACTGAGGCTCTTTTTGTGGCCTAGTATGTGGTCTATTCTGCATAATGTTCCATGTGCACTTGATAAGAATGTGTACCCTGTTGCTTTTGGGTGTAGAGTTCTATAGATGTCTATTAGGTCCATCTGTTCTAGTGTGCTGTTCAGTGCCTCTGTGTCCTTACTTATATTCTGTCTGGTGGATCTGTCCTTTGGAGTGAATGGTGTGTTGAAGTCTTCTAAAATGAATGCATTGCATTCTATTTCCTCCTTTATTTCTGTTAGAATTTGTTTCACATATGGTGGTGCTCCTGTGTTGGGTGCATATATATTTATAATGGTTATATCCTATTGTTGGACTGAGACCGTTATCATTATGTAATGTCCTTCTTTATCTCTTGTTTCTTTGATTTGAAGTCTATTTTCTCTGTTACTAGTACTGCAACACGTGCTTTTTTCTCCCTATTGTTTGCATGAAATATCTTTTTCCGTCCCTTGACTTTTAGTCTGTGCATGTCTTTGCATTTGACGTGAGTCTTTTGTAAGCAGCATATAGATGGGTCTTCTTTTCTTATCCATTCAGTGACTCTATTTCTTTTGATTGGTGCATTCAGTCCATTTACATTTAGTGTGATTGTCAATAGGTATGTACTTATTGACATTTCAGGCTTTAGATTCATGGTTACCAAAGGTTCCAGATTAGTTTGCTGTCATCTAAGAGTCTAACTTAACTCACTTAGTATGCTGTTACAAACATAATCTAAAGGTTCTTTTATATTTCTCCTTTTTCTTCCTCCATTCTTTATATATTAGGAATCAAATTCTGTACGTTTTGTCTATCCCTTGATTGACTCTGGTGACAGTCAATTTAATTTTGCATTTGCCTCACAATCAGCTGCTCCACTCTCCCTACAGTGATTTCACTACCTCTGGTGACAGCTATCCAATCCTAGGAACACTTCCATCTATAGCAGTCCCTCCAGAATAGACTGCAGAGATGGTTTGTGGGAGGTAAACTCTCTCAGCTTTTGCTTATCTGGAAATTGTTTAATTCCTCCTTCAAATTTAAATGATAATCATGCTGGATAAAGTAATCTTGCTTCCCGGCCCTTCTGCTTCATGGCATTTAATACATCATGCCACTCCCTTCTGGTCTGTAAGGTTTCTGCTGAGAAGTCTGATGTTAGTCTGATGGGCTTTCCTTTGTATGTGATCTTATTTCTTCCTCTGGATGCTTTTAACAGTCTGTCCTTATCCTTGATCCTTCCCATTTTAATTATTATGTGTCTTGGTGTTGCCTTCCTTGGGTCCCTTGTGTTGGGTTATCTGTGGATCTCCATGGCCTGACAGACTATGTCCTTCTCCAGATTGGGGAAGTTTTCAGCAACTACCTCTTCAAAGACACTTTCTATCCCTTTTGTCTCTCTCTTCTTCTTCTGGTATCCCTATAATGCGAATATTGTTCCGCTTGGATTGGTCACACAGTTCTCTCAATATTCTTTCATTTTTAGAGATCCTTTTTTCTCTCTGTGCCTCAGCTTCTTTGTATTCCTCTTCTCTAGTTTCTATTTCATTTATTGCCTCCTCCACTGTATCCAACCTGCTTTTAATACCCTCCATCGTATTCTTTAACGATTGGATCTCTGACCTGAATTCATTCCTGAGTTCTTGGATGTCTTTCTGTACCTCCATTAGGATGTTGATGATTTTTATTTTGAGCTCCTTTTCAGGAAGAGTCACGAGGTCCATGTCATTTTAATCTTTCTCGGGAGTTGTATTAACAATTTTACTCTGGACAAGGTTCCTTTGGCATTTCATGTTTGTATATGGCGCCCTCTAGTGTCCAGAAGCTCTATTCTGGAGCTGCTGAGCCCCTGAAGCAATGTCAGGGGTTGCAGGGGAGCGGTACTGGTGCCTGGGGATAGGAAAGAACTGTTCCCCACCTCCTGGCTGCTGTGCCTGTCTCCACTGCCTGAGCCAGTGGGCTGGTCACACAGGTATAAGTTTTTGTCCCAGAGCAGCCAGATATGGATCCCTGCTTTCCACAAGCACCCAGAATCCCAGTCTCCCCAGGAACTCTGCCTGTATTAACTTTCCAACCCAGTAGTCATGCGAGTCTCATGAAAGCACCATGAAATGTAGGTTTGTGCTCCCAGAGCAGATCTCCGGAGCTAGGTATTCAGCATTCCCAAGTCTTCCACTCCCTCCCTGAGCCATTTGTCTCCCTCCTGCCAGTGAGCTGAGGTGGGGGAGGGTCTTGGGTCTCGTGGAGCCACAGCTCTGGTACGTTACCCCATTCACTGAGGTCTGCTCTTTTCTCCAGGTGTGTGCAGTCTGATGCTGTCCTCTTTCCTGTTGCTCTCTCAGGATTAGCTGCACCAATTAAATTTTCTAATTGTATCCAGTTTTAGGAGGAAGCCTCTGTCTCTCCCTCATGCCGCCATCTTTAATCTTTTCCAAAATTGGAAATTTTAGATGGAAAAAATTATGGCAGTGTAGGAAGGCAAGGCAAAAACCTCCTCCCCATATCACATAGAACGTGAAACTACAGCAAATATAACTCGTCCTGAAATCAACCTGAAGAGTTCAGAACTGACCATGTACATCTGGAGAAAAAAATAATACGCTACAGAAAAGGATAAGATAAAGTGACAAAGCCATGATCAGGCAAGATACAAACCCTCTCCCCACCCTGGCGTAAAGGCTGGATGAAGAGGAAAGGAGCAGGAGGGAGCAGATGCCCAGGACCCTGAACAACTGACCCTGGAGATCTGCTCTGGGAACACAAGCCCACATTACATGGTGCCCTGGTTATTGCTGCAGCTGGACAACAGAGACAGGCCAAACATTCAGGGAGGATGAGATCCCAGCTGCCTGTGGAGAACAGGCATACTCTACTGGCCTCCCTGAGAAAGAAAGCAGAGTGAACAGTTTGAAAGACTTCCCAGAAGTAAGAGGAGTGCCAGAGGGGCAAGAACTGCACAGTGCTCTCTGTTTAGGAGAAAGGTCAGGTGCACAATACCTCCCCAGCCCATACTCAGCCCAAAGTTTGGAAGCCTTCAGGAGCTTCAGATGCTCCATCCCCCTCACTGGCAACACAGCCCAGAGATACCTCACAATGGTGTATGGCCTGCCGGCTGGAAATGAAATCAAACTTTATTCCCAGGTAGACAGGGGGAGAACCTCCAGCTTGCTCAGCCCTATTTTGGGTCATACAGGGAGTTGTGTGCAAGAGCCATCCCTGGGAAATCTTTCCTCCCTACAGCCATCAGTCCCATTGACTGGCACCCTGCCATTGCAGCAGGCTGGGAGAAGGGCAGCTCCAGCCCACAAAATAGTGTGTGTGCACAGCCCAGCCGTATGAGTTATTTTCTCTTAGCAGGAGCTGGCCCTGCTTTTCTGCACCCCAATTACAGCAGATTGGAGCCAAACACCTTGAGCAAGGTAGAGAGGTGCCACATCTAATACATGCCAACAGATAGGGCTCCTACACAGAAAACTGAGTCCTGGATATTACAGGGTGCATCTTACACAAAGCTATTATTCCACAGGGAACACTAAAAAAATGAAGCGGCAGAGGAATTTGGTCCAAAAAAAAACTACAAGAAAAAAAATACAGAGAGTGGGCTTAGTGAAACTGAAATCACCAATCTTGATAAAGATTTCAAAATAAAAGCCATAAACATGCTCCTGGAGCTACAGAAATATATTCAAGATTTCAGGGAGGAATTCCAAAAAGTTATAGAAATTTTGAAACATACAATGAAGGGATTTAAAACTAGATTAGATGAGGTAGAGGAGATGGTCAATGAAGTAGAAATTAGAGGACAGGAAAACAAAGAAGCTGAGGAACAGAGCTAAAAGGATGTCTATGAATGAAAGAATAGTAACAGAGCTGTGACCAATCCAAACAAAAGAATATTTGCATTATAGGGGTACCAGAGAAGATTAGAGAGACAAAAGCATAGGATGTCTCTTTCAGGAAATAATTGCTGAAACCTTGCCTAATCTAGGGAAGGAAACAGTAACTCAGATCATGGAAGTACAGAGATCCTCTAACAAAAGGAACTCTAGGAAGACAACACCAAGACATATAATAATTATAATAGCAAAGATAAAGGACAAGGAGAGAGTATCAAAAGCAGCCAGTGAGAGAAAAAAGTTCACTTATAAAGGAAAACCCATCAGGATTTCAGCAGAAACTTTACAGGCCAGAAGGGAGTGGCATGATATACCTAATGCAATGTAACAGAAGGGCCTCCAAACAAAAATACTGTAACCAGCAAGATTATCATATAAATTTGAAGTAGGGATTAAACAATTTCCAGAGAATTGAAAGTTGAGGGAGTTAACCACCATCAAACCATTTCTGCAAGGTATCTTAAATGGATTGCTCTAAATGGAAATGCTCTTAAGGCTAAATAGCTGTCACCAGAGAAAATAAATCCACAGTAAAGGTAGTAGACTAACTGAATACTAACCAAAAGCAAAATTAAATAATCTACCAAAAAAGTCAGTCAAGGGATACACAAAGAGTACAGAATATGACAACTAACATATAAAGAGTGGAGGAGGATGAAAAATAAGGGAGAGAAAAAAGAATCACCAAACTGTCTATAGTAGTGTAATAAGTGAGTTAAGGGAGACTGCTAGATAGTAAAGAAGCTGTATTTGAACCTTTGGTAACCAAGAATCCAAAGCCTGCAGTGACAATAAGTACATATCTATTGATAATCACCTTAAATGTAAATGGACTGAATGCATGAATCAAAACACACAGAGATACAGAGTGGATAAAAAAGCAAGACCCGGAGTTTGGGAAGATGGCGGCTTGAGTAGAGCAGTGGAAATCTCCTCCCAAAACCATATATATTTTTGAAAATACAACAAATAAAACTACGCCTAACAGAGCGACCAGAGGATAGAGTACAATAGTCAGGCTACATCTGCAAGAACACAGCTTCTCATGAAGGGGGTCAGATACAAGCCATGACTCAATGGGAAGTGAGCACTCCCACCACCCCAGATCACTGGCAGGAGGAAAGGAGTCAGAGTGGGGAGGGAGTGGAAGCCTAGGACTGCTAAATAACCAGCCCTAGTAGTCAGCACCAGGAGCACAGACACACATTGCATGGTGTGCTGGATATAAGGGAAATGAAAAAGTAAAATCTGAGAGCGGGTCCCCACAGCCTGCTCCCCTGGGACAAAAGAAAAGCGAGTGCTTTCTGAAAGTCTTAAAGGGACAGGGGATTCACAGCTGGACAGAATCGTCCTGGCACACTCAGCCCAGCAGCTGGGAATCGTGGGGACCTTTAGGTGCCCTAACCCCCTGGGTGTTAATGCAGCATTGAAGCCCGTCACTGTGATAAACAGCCTACCATTCATTCCCCCTCCTGTGTGGCCCTGGCAGAGCAACATGGGAGCAGCCACATGCACAGCAACCACCCAGAGCCTCCTCCCAGTGTGCAGCTGCCCAGGCGAGATCCAAAAGCTGCCAACAGTGAGCAGCTGCCCAGCACAGGCAGAGAAAGCCAGGGCAAGGCACAAATGGGAACCGTTCTTACAGGAGACCACACCCAGGGCACCTGCCACTCCCCACAGGGCTCTGGGCTGACACACCCTCCGAAGCTCAGGAAATTAACCTGGAGCCTGCTCTCAGTGAGTAGGTAACCAGCACAGGCAGTGGAGAAGGGCAAGGCAACCAGTAAGCAGGAAGGGACTTTGTTCTTCCAGCTAAAACAAATGCTACCTGCCTATGACTACCTCTATCACCATGAAAAGGCAGAATAATTTGATCCAGTCCACAATCACCCAGACAACCATTAAGAGAGGGTCTGGGGAGGTGCACAGAGTGCAGGATATTAGAGAAATGGAAGGGGAAAATATGAGAGTGGGTTCCCACAACTGGCTTCCCTGGAACAAAAGAAAAGTGAGTGCTTTTTGAAAGTCTTAAAGGGACAGGGAACTCACAGCTGGATGGAATCGTCCCAGCACACTCAGCCCAGCAGCTGGGAATCCCGGGGAACTCCATGTGCCATACCACTCTAGGTGGCAGCGCAACTCTGAAGACCCTCACGGTGATAAGCAGCCAGCCAGTCATTCCCTCAGCCAGTTCGGACCCTGACACACTGGCCCAGTAGGATGAAAGCCGATGGCAGCTGTGGTGGCCAAGGGGCCTGGGAGCGGCCCGTGCGAGCCAGCGGCGGTGGCGACATCTGAGCAAGGGGCGTGGGAGTGGCACGTGCGAGCTCATGGCGGTGGCAGCTGAGTGGCCCAGGAACGACCACGCCACCAGCGCTGCCCAGAATCTCCTCCTGGTGAACAGCCACCCAGGCCAGACCCAAAGGCTGCCGCCAGCATGCAGCTGCCCGGCGGGGGCACCGCTCTCACAGGAGAGCACACCCAGTATGCCTGCCACTCCCCACAGTGCTCTGCCCTACCCTCATGGAGACTCCACCTACAGCAGCTTAGGGGATTAATATGGAGGCTGCTCCAGGAGTGAAGGTAACTGACACAAACAGCGGAGAAGGGCAAGGTGACCAGCAAGCAGGAATGGACTTTGTTTTCCCAGCTGACACATGTGCTACCTGGCTACAGCTACCTCTATAATCATGAAAAGGCAGAAAAATTTGGTCCAGTAAAAAATTACCCAGAAAACCCTGCGGAGAGGGTCTGTGGAGATAGATTTAACCAATCTCTCCATAAAAGAATTTAAAATAAAGGTCAAAGCCATGCTGATGGATCTGCAGAGAAATATGCAAGAGTTAAAGGATAAAGATGGGAGGGAGAATACAGAAATGAAACAATCTCTGGAAGGACTTAAAAGCAGACTGGATGAGGTGCAAGAGGCCATAAACATAAGAGAAATCAGAGAACAGGAACACAGAGAAGCTGATGGAGAGAGACCAAAGGATCTCCAGGAATGAAAGAAGATTAAGAGAACTGTGTGACTAATCCAAACAGAACAATATTTGCATTATAGGTGTTATAGAAGAAGAAGAGAGAAAAAGGAATAGAAAGTGTCTTTGAAGAAATAATTGCTGAAAACATCCCCAAATTGGGGGAGGAAATAGTCTTGCAGACCATGGAAGCCAACAGAACTCCCAACACAAGGGACCCAAGGAAGACAACATCAAGACACATAATAATTAAAATGGCAAAGTTCAAAGACAAGGACGGAGTACTAAAGGCAGCCAGAGAGAGAAAAAGTCACCTACAAAGGAAAACCCATCAGGCTATCATCAGACTTCTCAACAGAAACCTTACAGGCCAGAAGAGAATGGCATGATATATTTAACGCAATGAAACAGAAGGGCCTTGAAACAAGAATACTGTATCCAGCACTTTTATCATTTAAATATGAATGAGGGATTAAACAATTCCCAGACAAGCAAAAGTTGAGGAAATTCGCCTCCCAAAAACCATATCTACAGGGTATTTTAGAGGGACTGTCCTAGATGGAAGCACTCTTAAGGCTAAAGAGACATCACCAGAGAAAATAAAATCACAGCAAAGAAAGCAAACCAACCAAATACTAACTAAAGGCAAAAATAAAATCAACTACTCACAAAAGCTATCAAAGGAAACACAAAAGAACACAGAATAAAACACCTAACATATAAAGAATGGAGGAGAAGGAATGAGAAGGGAGAGAAAGAATCATTAGACTGTGCTTATAATAGCTTAATAAGTGAGTTAAGTTAGATTGTTAGATAGTAAAGAAGCTGCCCCTGAACCTTTGGTAACTAAAAATTTAAAGCCTGAAATGGCAATAAGTACATATCTCTCAATAATCACCCTAAATGTAAACAGACTGAATGCACCAATCAAAAGACACAGAGTAAAAGAATGGATAAAACAGCAAGATCCATCTATATGCTGCTTACAAGAGACTCACCCTAAACCCAAAGACATACACAGACTAGAAGACAAGGGATGGAAAATGATATTTCATGCAAACAATAGGGAGAAAAAAGAAGATGTAGCAGTACTGTTATTTGAAAAAATAGACTTCAAAACAAAAAGTAACAAGAAATAAAGAAGGATATTACATAATGGTAAAGGGGTAAACCCAACAAGAGGATATAACCATTTTAAATATATATGCACCCAATGCAGGAGCACCAACATCTGTGAAGCAAATACTAACAGGATTAAAGGCGGAAATCAAATGCAATGCATTCGCTCTGGGAGATTTCAACACACCACTCACTCCAAGGGACATATCCACAAGACTGAAAATAAGTAAGGACACAGAGGCACTGAACAAAACACTAGAACAGATGGACCTAATAGACATCTATAGAACTCTACATCCAAAAGCAATGGGAAACACATTCTTCTCAAGTGCACATGGAACATTATGCAGAATAGACCACATACTAGGCCACAAAAAGAGCCTCAGTAAATTCGAAAAGATTGAAATTCTAACAACCAACTTCTCAGACCACAAAGGCATAAATCTAGAAAAAAATCATACAAAGAAAACAAAATGGCTAACAAACACATGAAGGGATAACGACATGCTCCTAAATAATCAATGGATCAATGACCAAATTAAAATAGAGATCAAGCAATATATGGAGACAAATGACAACTACAGCATAAATCCCCAACTTCTGTGGGACACAGGGAAGGCAGTTCTAAGAGGAAAGTATACAGCAATCCAGGCCTACTTAAAGAAGGAAGAACAATCCTAAATGAATAGTCTAAAGTCACAATTATTGAAAATGGAAAAAGAAGAACAAATGAGGCCCAAAGTCAGCAGGAGGGACATAATAAAGATAAGAGAATAAATAAACAAAATTGAGAAGAATAAAAGAATAGAAAAAAATCAACGAAAGCAAGAGCTAGTTCTTTGAGAAAAGAAAAAAATAGATAATCCCCTAGCCAGACTTTTTAAGAGTAAAAGAGAATCTGCACACGTGCATAGGATCAGAAATGAGAAAGGAAAAATCACGATGGACAGCACAGAAATACAAAAAATTATTAGAGAACACTATGAAAATCTATTTGCTAACAAGCTACAAAACCAAGAAGAAATGGACCACTTCGTAGAAAAATACAACCTTCCAAGACTGAACAAGGAAGAAACAGAAAATCTAAACAGACCAATTACCAGCAACAAAATTGAATCGGTAATCAAAGAAATACACAAGAACAAAACCCCTGGACCAGATGGATTCGCCGCTGAATTTTATCAGACATATAGAGAAGACACAATGCCTATTCTCCTTAAAGTTTTACAAAAAATAGAAGAGGAGAGAAAACTTCCAAACTCATTCTATAAAGCCAGCATCATTCTAATACCAAAACCAGGCAAGACCCCACCAAATAGGGAAATTACAGAACAATATCCCTGATGAACATAGATGCAAAAATACTCAACAAAATATTAGCAAACCAAATTCAAAAATAGATCAAGAGGATCATGCATGATGATCAAGTGGGATTCATCTCAGGGATGCAAAGATGGTAAAACATTTGAAAATCTATCAACATCATCCACCACATCAACAAAAAGAAGGACAAAAACCACATGATCATTTTTATAGATGCTGAAAAAGCATTGGACAAAATTCAACATCCATTCATGATAAAAACCTCAACAAAATGGGTATACAGGGCAAGTACCTCAACATAATAAAGGCCATATATGAAAAACACACAGCCAACATCATACTTAACAGCAAGAAGCTGAAAGCTTTCCTCTAAGATCAGGAACAAGACAGGGATGCCCGCTCTCCCCACTGTTATTCGACATAGTACTAGAGGTCCTAGCCACGACAGTGAGACAAAACAAAGAAATACATGGCATCCAGACTTGTAAAGAGGAAGTCAAACTGTCACTATTTGCAGATGACATGATATTTTACATAACCCTGAAGACTACATTCCAAAACTACTAGAACAAATATCTGAATTCAGCAAAGTTTCAGGATACAAAATTAATACACAGAAATCTGTGGCTTTCCTATACACTAATGATGAATTAACAGAAAGAGAAATCAGGAAAACAATTCCATTCACGATTGCATCCAAAAGAATAAAATAGCTAGGAATCAACCTAACCAAGGAAGTGAAAGACCTATACCCTGAAAATACAAGACACTCTTAAGAGAAATTAAAGAGGACACTAAAAATGAAAACTCATCCCATGCTCTTGGTTAGGAAGAATTAATATTGTCAACATGGCCATACTGCCTAAAGCAATCTACAGATTCAATTCAATGCCTATCAAAATACCAGCAACTTTCTTCAATGAACTGGAACAAATAGTTTTAAAATTCATATGGAACCACAAAAGACCCCAAAAAGCCAAAGCCAACCTGAGAAGGAAGAATAAAGCCGGGGGCATCTAGCTTCCCAACTTCAAGCTCTACTACAAGGCCACAGTAATCAAAACAATTTGGTACGGGCACAAGGACAGAGCCACAGACTAGTGGAAAGGAATAGAGAGTGCAGATATTAAGCCATACATATATGGTCAATTAATATATGATAAAGGAGCCAAGGACACATAATAGGGAAATGACAGCATCTTCAGCAGCTGGTGTTGGCATAACTGGACAGATACATGTAAGACAATGAAACTGGATCATTGTCTAACCCCAAACACAAAAGTACATTCAAAATGCATCAAAGACCTGAATGTAAGTCATGAAACCATAAAACTCTTAGTAAAAAACATAGGCAAAAGTCTTTTGTACATAAACATGAATAACTTCTTCATGAACATATTTCCCCAGGCAAGGGAACCAAAAGCAAAAATGAACAAGTGGGACTATATCAAGCTGAAAATCCTCTGTACAGCAAAGGACACCACCAATAGAACAAAAAAGCATCCTACAGTATGGGACAACATATTCATAAATGACAGATCCAATAAAGAGTTGACATCCAAAATATATAAAGAGCTCATGCACCTCAACAAATGAAAAGCAAATAATTCAATTAAAAAATGGGCAGAGGAGCTGAACAGACAGTTCTCCAAAAAAGAAATTCAGATGGCCAACAGACACATGAAAAGATGCTCCACATCGGTAGTCATCAGAGAAATGTAAATTAAAACCACAATGAGATATCACTTCACTAATGTAAGGATTGCCACCATCCAAAACAGAAACAAAAACAAATGTTGGTGAGGTTGTGAAGAAAGGGGAACCCTCCTACACTGCTGGTGGGAATGTAAATTAGTTCAACCATTGTGGAAAGCAGTATGGTGGTTCCTCAGAAAGCTCAGTATAGAAATACCATTTGAACCAGGAGTTACATTCCTAGGAATTTACCCTAAGATTGTAGCATCCCAGTTTGAAAAAGATATATGCACCCTATGTTTCTCACAGTACTATTTACAATAGCCAAGAAATGGAAGCAACCTAAGTGTCCATCAGTAGATGAATGGATATAGAAGATGTGGCACATATACACAATGGAATATTATTCAGTCATAAGAAGAAAACGAATCCTACCATTTGCAACAACATGGATGGAACTAGAGGGTATTATGCTCAGTGAAATAAGCCAGGCAGAGAGAGACAAGTATCAGATGATTTCACTCATATGTAGAGTATAAGAACAAAGTAAAAACTGAGGAAACAAAATAACAGCAGAGTCACAGAACCCAAGAATGGACTAACAGTTATGAAAGGGAAAGGGACCGGGGAAGATTTGTGGGATGGGAGAGATAAGGGAGTGGGTAAAAAGAAAGGGGGCTTTATGATTGGTATGTATAATGAGGGGGTGGGACAGGGAGGGCTGTTCAACACAGAGAAGAGAAGTAGTGACTCTATAGCATCTTACTACACTGATGGACAGAGACTGTAATGGGGTATGTGGGGGGGCTTGGTGATGGGGGGAGTCTAGTAAACATAATGTTCCTAAAAAAGAGGAAAAAAAAGCAAGATCATTCCAGGAGACTTCATCACTCCACTCACTCCAAAGGACAGATCAACCAGACAGAAAGTAAGTAAGGATACAGAGGCACTGAACAACACTTTAGGACAGGTGGACATAACAGACATCTACACAACTCTCTACCCAAAAGCAGCAGGATACACATTCTTCTCAAGTGCACATGGAACATTTTCAAGAATAGATAATATTCTATGCTACAAAAAGAACCTCAATAAATACAAAAAGATTGAAATTGCCCCAATGAGTTTCTATGACCACAATGGTAGGAAAATAGAAATAAATTATGCAAAGAAAACACAAAAAGCCTACAAAAGCACGGAGGCTAAAAACATGCTTTTAAATAATCAGTGTATCTGTGACCAAATAAAAGCATAGATCAAGAAATATATGGAGTAAAATGAAAATAGCAACTCAACCGCCAAAACCTGTGGAATACAGCGAAGGCAGTTATAAGTGGAAAATATATGGCAGTACAGGCTTACCTCAAGATACAAGAACAATCTCTAATAAACAGTCCAAACTCACAATTAAAGAAACCAGAAAGAGAAGAACAAAAGAAGGCTAAAGTCAGTAGAAGGAGGGACATGATCAAGAGCAGAGCAGAAAGGAATAAAATTAAGAATAAACCAATATATATAGACAATTAAACCAGGAGCTGGTTCTTTGAAAAATAAACAACATAGATAAAGCCCTAGGCAGACTAATTGATAAAAAAAAAATAGAGTGCACACACATAAACAGAATCAGAAATTTAAAAGCAAAAATCACAAAGGACACCACGAAAATATATAGAATTATTTGAGAGGGCTATGGAAAATGATACGCCAACAAACTGGATAACCTAGAAGAAATGGACAACTTCCTAAAAAAATACAATCTTCCAAGACTGATCCAGGAAGAAACAGAAAATGTGAACAGACCAATTACCAGAAATGAAATTGAATTGGTAATCAAAAAACTACCAAGAACCAAATCCCTGTACCAGATGTATTCACAGCTGATTTTTTCAAACATTTAAAGAAGAGCTAATGCCCAACCTCCCTGAATTATTCCAAAAAGTAGAAGAGAAGAGAGTACATCCAAACTCATTCTATGAGGCCAGCATCACTCTAAGACCAAAACCTAACAAAGACACCACAAAAAAGAAAATTACAGAGCAATATCCCTGATGATCATCGATGAAAAATTCATCCCCAAAATAATAGAAAACTGAATTAAAAAATACAGCAAAAAATCATCCATCATGATCAAGTGGGATTTATTCCAGGGATGCATGGATGGTACAATACATAATAATCAGTCAACATCATACACCACATGTGTAAAAAGGACAAAAATCATATGATCATCTCAATAGGTGCTGAAAAGACATTTGAAAAATTTCAGCATACATTCATGATAAAATCTCTGAACAAGATGGGTATAAAGTGTAAGTACTTCAACATAATAAAGGCTATATATGACAAACCTACAGACAACATCTTACTTAACAGCATGTCCCTCCTTCTACTGACTTTGGGCTTCATTTGTTCTTCTTTTTGTGGTTTTTTAATTGTGAGATTAGACTGTTTATTAGGGAATGATTTTGTTTCTTGAGATAAGCCTGTATTGCTATGTACTTTCCTCTTAGAACTGCCTTCACTGCATCCCACAGGAAAAAGCTGAAAGCTTTTCCTCTAAGGTCATGAAAAAGACAAGGATGTCCACACTCACATTTAACAGTACTGGAGGTCCTAGCTGTGACAGTCAGAAAAAATAAAGAGGTAAAAGGCATTCTAACTAGTAAGGGTGAAGTCAGAGTGTCACTATTTACAGATGACCTGATATTATACATAGAAAACTCTAAAGACTCCACCAAAAAACTATTAGAACATACAACTGAATTCAGCAAAGTTGCAGGATACAAAATTTATACACAGAAATCTTTATCATTCCAATATACTAACAATGAGCTAGCATTAAGAGAGAACAGGAAAAACAAATCCATTTACAATTGCATCAAAAAGAATAAAATACCTGGGAATAAACCTTACCAAGGAGGTGAAAGACCTATACTCTGAAAACTATAAGACACTCATGAGAGAAATTAAAGAAGATACCAATAAATGGAAATATATCCCATGCTCATGGATAGGAAGAATTAATATTGTCAAAATGACCACCCTGCAGAAAGAAATCTACAGATTCAGTGCAATTCCTATCAAAATACCAACAGCATTGCTCAAAGAACTAGAAAAAAATAGTTCTAAAATTCATATGGAACCACAAAAGACCCTGAATTGCCAAAGCAATCCTGAGAAGGAAGAATAAAGCAGGGGGAATCTTGTTTCCAACTTCAAGCTCTACCAGAAAGCCACAGTAATCAAGACAATTTGGTACTGGCACAAGAGCAGAGCCATAGATCAGTGGAACAGAACTGAGAGCCCAGATATAAACCTATATATATATATATATAGTCAATTAATGTATGATAAAGGAACCATATACAATGGGGAAAAGACAGCTTCTTCAACAACTGGTGCTGGGGAAACTGGACAGCTACATGTAAGAGAACGAAACTGGATTATTTTCTAACACAATACCTAAAAGTAAACTTGAAATGATCAAAGGCCTGAATGGAAGTCATGAAACTATAAACTCTTAGAAGAAAACATAGGCAGTATGAATAAAGCTGACATAAACATTTGTATGTGGGATTTGGGTAGATATATACTTTCAAATCAGTTGGGAAAATACCTAGGAGTATGAATGATGGATCATATGTTAAGCTATGTTTAGGTTTGTAAGAAACTGCCTATCTTCCAAAGTGTTTGGAAAAAATCATTTTACATTCCCACCACCAATAAATGAGAGTTCTTTTTGCTTTTCATCAGCCATTACTAATCTCAGTATCTTGGTGTTAGCCATTCTAGTTGGTGTAGAGTCTTTTACGCTAAAACACATGCAATTAAAAATTACATGAAGTTTTACACTAAGGACACTGGTACTTCACAAAATCACATGTGCAGGAAGCTTTCATTTTTTTCAGAACCTTAAAAACTTTGATTTTATATTTTAGCATAAGCATGTGTTTATGCCAAGATTTATGTTTGCTGAGAAACTATATTTTAAAGTCTAGAACAATTCACTCCAATATGATGTTGGAAATAATCTTAGTAGCTAAAAAGCACAAACCAAGGAGATTGAAGATGGCAGCATGACAGGTGAGATGGAGAACTCCTCTCCAAACCATAAATAGTACAAAAATATAGTTAATTAATATAACTAACCCTAAAACAGCAAAAAGAAAGAAAGATGAACCAGACTGCATACAGACATCATGAACAGAGCAGACCTCATGAAATAGGGTATGGTAGGAAAGCCTTAATCTGGTGGGACCCAAGCCCTTCCCCCACCCCAGCTCACTGGACAGAGGAAGAGAAATGGAGCAGGGAGGGGTGGAAGCTTGGGACTGCTGAACACCGAGCTCTGGAGATCTGCTTTGTGAGCAGAAACCTATGTAGTATGGTGCTCTGGACTTTGGGGAGCTCGGACAGGCTGACTGCTTGAGAGACTGAGATTCTGGCTGTTTGTGGAGGAGGGGATCCACATCCGGCCACTCTGTCAGAGAGAAGGCGGGTGGTCTGACAGGCTTCCTAGCAGCAAGAGGGCTGCTGAAGGGGTGGGGTCTGCAAGGAGCTTGCTGTGCAGGAGAAGGGAGAGCTGAAAAAGGTTGTCTGGGTGCACTCAGTCCAGCTGGTTGGGAACTTGAGGAGCTTCAGGTACCCCATCCTCCTGGATGCATACTCAGCTCCAAGGCCCACCACAGTGACACACAGCCTGCTGAGCCTTCCTCCTGGCCTGACGGCATCAGTTTGCAAACAGGCAGTGACTGTGCTGGCATCAGGACAGCCAGAGGGAGGCCCCACCTACAACAGCTAGAAATGCAAAGCACAGAGGCGTACACCTGTGTGCTTGGCCCACAGGCTCTTATACTGGAGACAGGCACCACAGACAGGAATCAGGGAACAGATTTTCCCTCCCCCCAGGCACACCTGCTCTGCTCCCTATGACCCCCAACCTCACTCTAGGAGCTGAGCAGCTCCAGAGACTGGAGCTTCTGGACACTAGTGGGCACCACACAGAAATATGAAATGTCAAAAGAACATGTTTAGACCAAAATCTAACAAACCCCAGAAAAAGGGCCAAATGAAACTGAACTCACCAATCTTAGTGAAAGAGAGTTCAAAATAAAAATTATAAACCTGCTTATGGAGGTACATAAAAATATTCAAGAACTCAGGAATGAATTGAAGATGGAGATACAATCATTAAGAAATTCCATATCTAAAATGAAACATACAATGAAGGGATTTAAAAGGAGACTAGATGTAGTAGGAGAGACAGTAAATGGAATACAAATTAGAGAAGAGGAATACAAAGAAGCTGAGGCACAGAGAGAAAAAAGAATTTCTAAGAATAAAAGAATATTGAGAGTACTGTGTGACCAATCCAAACGGAAAAAAATTCACATTACAGGGGTACCAGAAGAAGAGAGAGAAAAAGGGACAGAAAGTGTTATTGAGGAGGTAATTGCTGTAAACTCCCTAATCTGGGGAAGGAGATAGTCACTCAAGCCATGGAGGTGAACAGAAATCCCAACACAAGGGATACAAGGAAGCCATCAAGACATATAATAATTAAAAAGGCAAAGAACAAGGATAAAGTCAGACTTTTAAAAGCAGCTAGAGAGAGAAAAACGATCACATACAAAAAAAACCATCATGCTTTCATTGGATTTCTCAACAGAAACCTAACAGGCCAGAAGGGAGTGGCATGATATATTTAATGCAATGAAGCAGAAGGGCCTTGAACCAAGAATACTCAAGCCGGAAAGGTTATCATTTAAATTTGAAGGAGGGATTAAACAATTCCCAGATAAGCAAAAGCTGAAAGAATTTACCTTCCACAAACCACCTCTACAGTGCATTTTGGAGGGACTCCTACAGATGGAAGAATTCCTAAGGCTAAACAGATGTCACCCAAGGGATAGAGAAACACCACAGAATATTATGTATCACAAACAAAGAATGGAGGAAGAAGGAAAAGGAGGAAAAAAACCCTTTAGGTTTTGTTTGTAATAGCATAGACACAAAGCACGTTAAATTAGACTGTTAGAACGTAATGGAATTACACTTGAACCTTTGGTAACCACAAATCTAAAGGCTGTGATGGCTATAAGTACATACCTATCGATAATTACCCTAAATGTAAATGGTCTTAATGCACCAATCAAAAGACATGGAGTCACTAAATGGATTAAAAAACAAGACCCATCTATATGTTGCCTGCAAGAGACACACTTCAAACCAAAAGACATACATAGACTAAAAGTAAAGGGATGGAAAAAGTTATTTCATGCAACTAATAGTGATAAAAAAGCAGGAGTTGCAGTATTTGTATCAGACAAAATAGACTTCAAAACAAAGAAAGTAACAAGATACACAGAAGTACATTGCTTAATGATAAAAGGGTCAGTCCAAAAAGAGGATATAATTATTATAAATAACTATGCACCCAACACAGGAGTACCTACATATGTGAAACAAATACCAACAGAATTAAAGGGGGAAATAGAATGCAATTCATTCATTTTATGAGACTCCAACACACCACTCACTCCAAAGGGAAGATCAACCAGACAGAAAATAAGTAAAGAGACACAGGCACTGAACAACATATTAGAACAGATGAACCTAAATGACATCAAGAGAATGCTCCATCCAAAAGCAGCAGGATACACATTCTTCTCGAGTGCACATACAACATTTCCAAGAATAGATCATACACTAGGCCACAAAGAGAGCCTAGGAAATTAAAAAGGATTAAAATTGTACCAACAAGCTTCTCAGATCACAAAGGTATGAAACTAGAAATAAATTACACAAAGAAGACAAAAAAGCACACAAACATATGGAGGTTTAATAACATGGTCCTAAATAATCAATGGATCAATGACTAAATAAAAACATAGATCAAACAATACATAGAGACAAATGACAACAATAATTCAACAACACAAAATCTGTGGGATGCAGTACAGGCCATGCTAAGAGGGACATATATTGCAATACAGGCCTACCTCAGGAAAGAAGAACAATCCCAAAAGAACAGTATAAACTCACAATTAATGAAAATAGAAAAGGAAGAACAAATGAGGCCCAAAGTCAGTAGTCAGTAGAAAGTAGGACATAATAAAGATTAAAGCATAAATAAATAAAATCGAGAATAATAAAACAGTAGAAAGAATCAATGAAAGGAGGAGCTAGTTCTTCAAGAAAATAAACAAAATAGATAAACCCCTAGCCAGAATTATCAAGAAAAAAAGAGTCTACACACATAAACAGAATCAGAAATGAGAAAGGAATAATCACTACAGACACCACAGAAATACAATGATTTATGAGAGAATACTATGAAAAACTATATGGCAACAAACTGGATAACTGAGAAGAAATGGACAACTTTCCAGAAAAATACAACCTTCCGAGGCTGACCCAGGAAGATACAGAAAATCTGAATAGACCAATTACAAGCAAAGAAACTAAATCGGTAATAAAAAAACTACCTAAGAACAAAAATCCTGTTCCAGATGGTTTCACTGCTGAATTTTATGAAACACTTAGTAAAGACCTAATACCCACCTCTAAGATTGGGAACAAGAGAAGGCTGCCCAATCTCCTCACTTTTATTCAACATAGTGCTGGAGGTCCTAGACATGGTATTCAGAAAACAGAAAGAAATAAAAGGCATCCAAATAGGCAAGGAAGAAGTAAAACTGTCCATGTTTGCCAATTACATCATATTGTACATAAAAAACCTTAAAGACTCCTCTCCAAAATTACTAGATCTAATTTCTGAATTCAACAAAGTTGTGGGATACAAAATTAATACACAGAAATCTGTTGCATTCCTATACACTAATGATGAACTAGCAGAGAGAGAAATCAGTAAAAGAATTCCATTCACAATTGCATCAAAAATAATAAAATACCTAGGAATAAACCTAACCAAGGAACTGAAAGACCTATACCCTAAAAACTACAAGACATTTTTAAGAGAAATTAAAGAGGACACTAATAAATGGAAATTCATCCCATGCTCTGGGTTGGAAGAATTAATATTGTCAAAATGGCCATCCTGCCTAAAGCAATCTACATATTCAATACAGTCCCTATCAAAACACTGACAGCATTCCTCAGAAAACTGGAACAAGTAGTTCTAAAATTCATATGGAACCATAAAAGACTACAAACAGCCAAAGCAATCCTGAGAAGGAAGAATGAAGCAGGGGGAATTATGCTCCCTGACTTCAACCTCTACTAAATAACCACAGTAATCAAGAAAATTTGGTACTGGCACAAGAACTGATGCATAGACCAAAGGAACATACTAGAGAGCCCAGATATAAACAAAAGAATATATGGTCAATCAGTATATAGAAAAGGAGCCATGGACACACAGTGTGGAAAAGACAGTCTCTTCAACAGTTGGTGTTGGCAAAACTGGACAGGTACAGGTAAGAGAATGAAACTGGATCACTGTCTAAACCCATACACAAAAGGAAATTTGAAATGCACCAGAGACCTGAATGTAAGTCATGTAACCATAAAACTCTTAGAAAAATATATAGGCAAAAATCTCTTGGACATAAACATGAGGAACTTCTTCATGAACATATCTCCCTGGACAAGGGTTACAAAAGCAAAAATGAACCAGTTGGACTATACCAAACTAAAAAGCTTCTGTGCAGCAAAGGACACCATCAATAGAAAAAAAAGACATCCTACAGTATGGAAGAATATATTCTTAAATGACATATCCAATAAGTGGTTGACATCAAAATTATATAAAGGGCTCACACACCTCAACAACAAAAAGCAAATAAGCCCATTAAAAAATGGGCAAAGAAGCTGAAAAGACACTTCTCCAAAGAAGAAATTCATATGGCTAACAGGCACATGAAAAGATGCTCCACATCGCTAGGCATCAGAGAAATGCAACTTAAAACCACAATGAGGTATCACCTCACAGCAGTTAGAAGGGCCACCATCCAAAAGACAAACAACAAATGTTGGCAAGGATGTGGAGAAAGAGGAACCCTCCTACACTGCTGGTGTGAATGTAAACTAATTAAACCATTGTGGAAAGCAGTATGGACGTTCCTCTAAAAACTTAAAATAGAAATCCCATTTGACCCAGGAATTCTACTCCTAGGAATTTACCATAAGAATGCAGGAGCCCAGTTTGAGAAAGACATATGCACCCCTATGTTTATTGCAGCACTATTCACAGTAGCCAAGAAATGGAAGCAACCTAAGTGTCCATCAGTAGATGAATGGATAAAGAAGATGTGGTACATATACACAATGGAATATTATTCAGCCATAAGAAGAAAACAAATCCTACAATTTGCAACAACATGGATGGAGCTAGAGGGTATTATACTCAGTGAAATAAGCCAGGTGGAGAAAGACAAGTATCAAATGATTTCACTCATCTGTGGAGTATAAGAACAAAGGAAAAACTGAAGGAACAAAACAGCAACAGGCTCACAGAACCCGAGAATGGACTAACAGTTGGCAAAGGGAAAGGGACTGGAGCGGGTGGGTGGAAAGGGAGAGAGAAAGGGAATAAGGGGCATTACAATTCACACACATAATGTGTGTGGGGGACACTGGGAAGGCAGTATAGCACAGAGAAGACAAGTAGTGACTCTATAGCATCTCACTATGCTGATGGACAGTGGCTGTAATGGGGTATGTGGGGGGACTTGATAATAGGGTTAGTCTAGTAACAATAATGTTCTTTAAGTAATTGTACATTAATGATACCAAATTAAAAAAAACATGAAAGAAACCTCTGTAGCTAACTTATTTAATGAATACCTTTAGAATACAGTATTTACTATTTGCATAAAGAAAATTTTAGACTCTGGTCAAACCTTCCAGTAACTATGAGTGGAATCAAGCAATCCTAATCTAAACAAGCAAATTGAGAACACTGATATGTAAAACTAAGAGTTAAGTAGAATATATTTTGTACTTTATTTATGTAATAGTAAAAAAGGGAGGAACTGCATGAAGGTTGTCAAAAGGTACAAACTTCCAGATATTAGATACATAAGTGCTTGAAATAAAATGTACACATGATCACTAGAGTTAATACTACTGTATCGTATATTTGAATGTTGTAAAAAAGTAGATCCTAACAGTTCTCAACACAGGAAAAGAACATGTTTTTCTTTTTTTATCTATATGAGATGCTGGGTGTTAAGTAAATTTATTGTGATAATCATTCCACAAAATATGTAAGCCAAATCATTACACTGTACACCTTAAACTTTATAGGGCTGTATGTCAATTATATCTCAATGAAACTGGGGAAAAAAGCAAAAATTTCCGTGCCTGAGAAAAATTTCCAATTTCAAAAAAAAATCAACAAACAAACAAACAAAATCTGGAATAATATATTGGAACATTACCATATGGGAACTTTATCACTACCAGAAGATGAAAATCCACGTACTTACTCCATAGTTTAACAAATGACAAAAGAGGAATTAATACCCATGTTCTAAGTGCACTGAAATCATTGTAACAATTTAGTACTTATCTTAGTTTGAATATATTGCAATGGACTGGACACCAAGTAACTTACTATAGAACTTGAAGTTGGCTAATAGCTCAACAGTTAAGCAGAAAGCATAGGCTTGGTAACCAGCAGAAGTAACATTCTGTTGGCAGATACAGCCAGATAGCCAATGCCTTTCAACACTTTTACACAATGTCTATAAACTAAGCTCTTCAAACTAAATTTGACACTAATTCAAACAAAAAACAGATTGTTTTACACACAGTACTAAGTCAGAAAAAGAATATGGCATATTAGTTTGGGACAGGCGAAAGATAGAGATGTAAAGACATTGTGTTTTTAAAGTACCTTTAAATAAACCTGACTGCTAAATCTCATTTTAAAAGTTCATAATTCTTTATTATTGGTTAATCCTTTAAGGAGAGAGCCTATCTTAATTAACTTTTTTATAATTTTGGTATCATTAATCTAAAATTACATGAGGAATATTACGTTTACTAGGCTCCCCCCATCACCAAGTCCCCCCTCCACATACCCCATTAGAGTCTCTGACCATCAGCATAGTAAGATGCTATAGAGTCACTAATTGTCTTCTCTGTGTTGTACAGCCCTCCCCATGAAGCCCCTCATTATACATGATAATAATGCCCCCCTTCTTTTTTTTCCCTCCTTAAGCCTCCCTTCCCACCCATCCTCCCTAGTCCATTTCTCATTGGTAACTGTTAGTCCATTCTTGGGTTCTGTGTCTGCTGCTGTATTTCTCCTTCAGTTTTTTCTTTGTTCATGTACTCCACAGATGAGTGAAATCATTTGGTACTTGTCTTTCTCTGCCTGGCTTATTTCACTGAGCATAATACCCTCTAGCTCCATCCATGTTGTTGCAAACGGTAGGATTTGTTTTCTTCTTATGGCTGAATAATATTCCATTGTGATTTTTATTTTTTTAAATAATTATTTTTTATTGAAGGGTAGTTGACGGACAGTAATACATTACATTAGTTTCAAGTGTACAACACAGTGATAAAACATTTATATACATAATTCTAGGTTCCAGCTATCACCCTACCAAGCTGTTACAATATCTTGACTATATTCCTTATGCTATACATTACATCCCGGTTACTTATTTATTTTACCATTGGAAGTCTGTCCTTTTTTTTTTCTTCTTTTTTTTTTTTTGTGAGGGCATCTCTCATATTTATTGATCAAATGGTTGTTAAAGACAATAAAATTCTGTATAGGGGAGTCAATGCTCAATGCACAATCATTAATCCACCCCAAGCCTAATTTTCGTCAGTCTCCAATCTTCTGAGGCATAACAAACAAGTTCTTACATGGAGAACAAATTCTTACATAATGAATAAGTTACATAGTGAACAGTACAAGGGCAGTCATCACAGAAACTTTCGGTTTTGCTCATGCATTATGAACTATAAACAGTCAGTTCAAATATGAATACTCATTTGGTTTTTATACTTGATTTATATGTGGATACCACATTTCTCTCTTTATTATTATTATTTTTAATAAAATGCTGAAGTGGTAGGTAGACACAAGATAAAGGTAGAAAACATAGTTTAGTGTTGTAAGAGAGCAAATGTAGATGATCAGGTGTGTGCCTGTAGACTATGTGTTAATCTAAGCTAGACATGGGCAATAAAACATCCACATATGCAGAAGATTTCTCTCAGAACAGGGGGGGTGAGGTTCTAAGCCTCACCTCTGTTGATCCCCAATTTCTC